>NC_050463.1:9196057-9496057 GCF_903995425.1 Onychomys torridus
AGCCAGCTCAGCAGGTGGAGGTGCTTGTGTACAGGCCCAACAACCTGAATTTAGTCCCCAGATCCCAGAAGATGGCAGGATAGCAGTGACTCCCAAGAAGTGTTCTCTTTCCTACACACACACACACACACACACACACACACACACACACACACACACGAGAGAGAGAGAGAGAGAGACAGAGAGAGACAGAGAGAGATTTTTTAAATTTAACTTCTTTATTGATTCTTTGGGAGTTTTACATCATGTGCCCCAATTCCACCTACCTCCATCTCCTATATCCTCCCCTCACCCCTGAAGTGCCCCCCCCAACACAAATGAAAACAAAAACCCTCTTCACTTCTCCTTTCCCTCCTCTCCAACACCTCTGCATTCATTCTGGTGGCATTGGGAGCCTTGGTGTGTCAGATAGTATACCCTTTTGTCCTATCATCTTTACTAGCAAATGTTCATTGCAATGAGTCACTGGTCTGGTTCAGGGCCTCTAGTTTCTGGTACACCATCATCACTGGATCCTCACCAGAAATCCTCTGGGATATCCCATGGCCACCTGGAGTCTTGGAGATCCTGTAGGTATTGTTTCACAGGACCAGTCACTTCATGAGCTCCAGGAGGTCCTAGATGGGGTATATTTAGGGGAGGCCAATGCAAGGCCTACTGTGGATCTGGGTGGTAGCTGAGCTAGTCAGTCCCAGTCACTGGGGCCACCTGCCTCAGACAAGGGGGTGGAGTCAGTTCTCCTATACCCCATGCTCTCAGGGTCAGTTCACACCACCCACCCACCCACTTGTGGTGAAGGGTGGGACCATCTCCCCCAAGTTCTGGGGCCAACTCTGGGAAAGATTTATTTTTTTAAGAGTGCTTGAGAGGCTGGGAAAGGGTCAGTCAGAAATGTGCTTGCTATGAAAACATGAAGACCTGAATTCTATGTAGAAAACCAGGCATCTGTAATCTCAGCACTGAGGAGGTAGAAACAGATCTCTGGAGGCTTACTGACTAGAAAATTGGTGAGCTCCACATTCACTGAGAAACCCTGTCTCCAAAAAAATAAAATAGAGGCCAGGTATGGTGACTCATGTCTTTAATTCCAGCACTCAGGAGGCAAAGGCAGACAGATCTCTGAGGCTAGCCTGATCTACATAGTAAGTACAAGGATAGGCAGGGCTTATATAGGGAGTGACTGAAGAAGACACCGTATGTCAAGCACAAACCTCTATTGATATGCACCCAAATGTACATGTGTGTGCACACAGACACACAGACACACAGACACACACACACAGTTGAAGAGAGTGCTTGAAAAGAGGAAGCTATTTGTGCACAAATTATACCTCAGCTACAAGAATTAACACAGAGAGGCAGTTTTAGATGTGTGAAGCAGGAATATAAAACCCTTGGGCACATGTTTGGTGATAGCCATGTGTTCTGAAGGTCAGCAGGTCAATGAAGCAATTAGAAATGGAGTTCGGTCCCTTCTGATAACTCAATGCCTTTGGGTGATTGGGGGGGAGGGAGGAATTGCTTATAGTATATAGAGTTGATCGAATCATGGTATAATTTCTATGTATGGATAAAATCTTTGAAAGTTAGGCTTTGGGGAAATTTCTTTTTGAACATTTCATGGATAAAGAGTTTATGAATTTAATGCTTTCTTTAGGTGCAAAATCAAATTGATTCTGGGCAAGAATATCCTCGCTGGTGAATACTGAGGTGCTGAAGGAGGGAGCATTTCTACCTGTAGAGTCAGGCAGTGGGCATGGTGAGCTTCCAGAGTTAAATCCTTCTAAGTTCTTGCCTGAGCACCAATCATTCCAGCTGACAAGTTAGGAATATGTCTAACTTTCTGAGAGACATTACCTTGTCCTTGTAACCTGGAATGAAGAAAACCACTATCTTTGATCTAGTTAAAGGTTTGGTCCGTCTATCTTAATTGCTTTGTAGAATGCACCTTTGTGAAATATAACTAGGTTCGTCATGTATGGATTGATTATATTGCCTTGTTGACCTGTTTTGTATATACCCTTCACTGAAAATGAGTAGATTGAACAATAAGGCATGTGAAAGCCATATCCATGAAGCCAGCTGCCTCACTCAGACATATTAAATGTCACAGCAGGCTCTCAGCTGGCTTGGCCTGAGAGTCTTTAAAATCAATGATAGTCACAGCCAAGAATTCATTGAGCAGACTCTTGACCCTGTTTCCAGTGGGTAGAATCAGGAATTACCCACCAAGAAAAGAAAAAAGGTAGTCCTACTATGAAAGCCAGTTTTACACAAAGTAAAATTCTATTAACCCTTCAATCTGTGGGTACAATCTGCTATTTATTATGCCCTACTTAGCTCAATAGGGATTGTTTCTGCTTTCACCTAGAGGTCACGGGGACAAGTCTTGGTTCGTTAGCCTACTAGGCTCACTGGACAAAGCTGTCCAAACTATCCAACCACATGGCTATGGGAAAGAGTCTTTTTTTCAACCCTGGGTATCATCCTTTTTGATGCTGCCATTTTCAGAACCTGAACATGCCATAGCCTCTGTTTTCACTGTGACCTCCAATCTCTCTCTTTTTTGCCAGACCTCAAGAACTCTTACAACTGCCTCCTTGTTGAACCCACCTGAAGCTCTTATTTCTTTTGATTTAACTGTTCATTGGAAACTATCTTCCAAGACAGGTCATGATTCCTAAGGACCATGTTCCCCCTTTGCTTCTCTTTTTCTTAGGCTGTCCTACTGTCTGCTCAGTGGAGGCATACACAGATTAAGACAATGAATTATCACGTTTTGTAAATACTGCAGGGCTCAACACAACTCTGAAAGATACACACTCAAATCAGGAGGTGTGGGTGCTGGTGGATTCTTCACAAGAGTGAGCATGATTAACTGTATATTTCTGGACACTTTCTCAACAGAGTGTTTTGAGAATGATAATGGAATTTACACTTTTTTTTATTACTTAACTCCTCATAGATTAAAAAAAAAAGATTTATTTTAGTGTGTGTGTCTGTGTGTGTGAGTGCCCAACAAGTCCAGAGAAGGGCATTGGATTCCCTGGAGCTAGAGTTACAGGTGGTTGTGAGGCAATTGATGAGAGTGCTTGGGTCCTCTGTAAGAGCAGCAAGTGCTCTTAGCCACAGAGACGTCTCTCTAAGCCTCGTTGTCATGGATTTTTAAAAAAGCTCAGTGTTTTTGCTAGGATCTGTTCACTGTACAAATGGAATAGGTTTCATGATAAATTTCATCATATCCACACTCCCCAATACTCTTTTATGGTTCCTTCCTCCTGCTGTTAGCCTTCCTCTTTGCAAACAGCCCCTTTCACCTTCCATATCTTTCTTTAAAAATCAAGATTCAGGGCGGGTGTGACGCCCCGAGGGCCTGGTGGGGCGGTAGCAGCAGAGCAGCCGGCAAGATGCCAGTAGTGGTGATGGCGGACAGCGCCTTCAGTTTCAGAAAGCTGCTGGATCAATGCAAGAACCAGGAGCTTGAGGCTCCTGGAGGAATTGCCACACCGCCAGCGTGTGGTCAACTTTTAGCTTTGTATTTGCTCCAGAGTGACATGAATAATGGAAGGTATCTTTGGAAGAGGATACCACCTGCTATAAAGTCTGCAAATTATGAACTTGGGGGAATTTGGTCAGTTGGACAGTGAATCTGGCAGAGAGATTTCCCTGGGATTTATACCATCATCAACGCCCACCAGTGGTCAGAGACAGTGCAGCCAATCATGGAAGCCCTTAGAGATGCAACGAGGAGACGCGCCTTCGCTCTGGTCTCTCTAGCCTACACCTCCATAGTCGCTGATGACTTCGCAGCCTTCGTCGGGTTTCCTGTGGAAGGAGCGGTGAAAGGTGTATTGGAACAAGGATGGCAAGCCAACTCTGCCACAAGAATAGTTTTTTTCCAGGAAGCCCGCCTCAGGAGCCCTGGATGTTTCCTTGAATTGGTTTATTCCCTTATCAGCGCCTGTCCCAGTTCCGCCAATCCCCAACGAGCAGCAGCACGCCAAGCTGACCAACTACGTGGCTTTCCTGGAACACTGATAGATCACTCAGAGTTCAAGGTCCACCTTCAGACCCTGTCACTGGCAAACAGATGTGGAGTTTTACTCTGAGTTCACTGAACAGGGTGAGCACCTCAATGTCCTTTGGATGTGATAAAATGCACATAGAAGATGAAGCGGATTGCACAGTGCCTCCTCAGACACTGGGCTGACTGTCCTCAGAGCAGTTCTCATTTGGTTGGCTCCATCAGTATTATGCAGCTAGCCTTCAGTGACTGCACTCTGAACACAAGCTGTCCTGCTTCAAGCATCAGACAGGGTGCTGTGGCACACACCACACTCTTGGATACCATTGGCCTCTAGCTGTAGTGATGGGCTTGGGCTTTGAGGAGGACTGTACCCCAGGCAGTGCCCAACCCACATTGTCATTGGCACTCTGGAGAATGTGCTCTTTCTTCCCACCCCAGAACAAGGAATCACTGATGTACACTCAGAGCTAAGGGTGGTGAGACCATCTCCTGGTGAGGAGCTGTCAGTGCCACATTTTTCCCAGTATGTGCAAGCATCCATTGCATGACGTGTACAGTGAGATCGCAGTGTTTGTGTCCTGTGAAACTCAAGTTCTGATGTCTCCTTTCAGAAGAGGGGAAGGGGCCTGGAGTGCTGTGTGTGTGTTGAAGGAAGTTCCCGAGCTAGCTCCTGAACACCCCATGCAGTCTTCCTACTGCGAGTCCCCATCCTGTGTCGAAATGCTGGCTGCATCTATGTTTGTTCTGTATGACAGCCCTTGATGATTTGAGGTGGTTAATACAGCCCTGGTTCATTTAGTCTGCAATTGTTCAATAAATATTTAATTGAATTCTTTTAAAGAAAAAATCAAGATTCAGCCGGGCAGCACTTGAGAGGCAGAGGCAGATGGATCTCTGTGAATTGGACGTCAGCCAGGTCTAAAAAGTAAGTTCCTGGACAGCCAGGGCTACACAGAGAAGCCCTGTCACACACAAAAAAAAAAAAAAAAAAAAAAAAAAAAAAAAAAAAAAAAAAAAAAAGGAAAAACAAAACAAACTAACTAACAAAACCAAAAAAGGGATAGAAAAGATTTGGCATTACAAGAGACAACATATTTGTCTTTGCATGTTTGACTTATTTTGCCTAATATGAGGATCTCCAGCTCTATCCATTTGTCTATAAAATTTGTTTATAAAATGACATGATTTTATTATTCTTTGTGGTTGAACAAAACTTCATTGTGATATATATAACAGCATAGTTTCTTCAAATTTTCATTTGTTGATAGACACTTTGGCTGATTCATAGCTTGACTGTTGTGAATAAGGCCATAATAAAAATTTTTATATAGGTATCTCCATTGTCTGTTGATGTATTTTGCTTTGTGTATTAATACAGGGGGGTACTACAGCCAGATGGCATGGTAGTTCTATAGGTTTTAGGTTTTTAGAATGTAAAACACAAACAGGACCTCCATACTGACTGGTCACCAATGGTAGATAAGGGTTGGTTTCCCCTCCACCCTCATCAGCATTTGTCTTATTTCTGTCGTGATAATCATCCAATTAGAGTGAGAGAGAATCTCAATGTAATTTTCGCCTGCATTTCTCTGATCAACTAAAGATTTAAATCATTTCCCCATGCTATTTATCTGCAATTTATACTTGTTCCGAGAACTGTTGAATTTATTTGCCTATTTATCGACTGGACAATTTACACTTTTTTGTTTAACTTTCATAGTTCTTTATATACTTCTAGAAACTGATTCCCTGAGATAGCTGACAAAATTCCCTGCCATTCTGTAGGCTCTCTCTCTATTTTGGCTCTCTCTCCAGGACCATGTAATCCTAACTGTCAATTCTTGCTATTACTTCTGAGCTTTGGGAGTAAACAGAATGTGTCTGTATCTTGAAGTATTTTCCCCCTGATTTCCTATAATAACTTTCAGTCATACAAAGGGTGTCAGGAATAGCCTTGGTGACCATGCAATGCTATTTCAAGCTGCTTTATTGACACTGGAAAATCAATAAGTATTTCTGTTAACAAGTACACTTGTTGCACCTAAACAGAGCAGAGAAAATGGGAACATAGAATGCAGAAACTGATGAGAAAGTTAAACAAAATCCAAAACAACTTCAGATAACCAGTAAGTTACTGTCCCTCCCAAACTTAGGGAGATAAAGAGGTAGACCTGAAGCATCAGAATTTATAGAAATAAACTTGTAAGCAAAACACTGGAGAAAAAAAAAAAAAAAAAAAAAAAACCCAAGTAATACCTGATGAGTTCCTGGAGGCTAAGTGAGGACTAGTTTAAAAGGTATACACTCCAAAAGGGTTAGCTTTAGATGTTTCCACATAACTAATTTTTTTTGGTGGGGGTGGGGCAGATAGAGTTTCTCTGTTCATCTTTGGCTGTCCTGGAACTTGCTTTGTAGATCAGGGTGGCCTCAAATTCAGAGATCAGCCTGCTTCTGTCTCCTATGACTAAAGGCATGTATCATCACCACCTGGCACTAACTGAATATTTTAAATCTACAAACCCTATCAGGCTCTAATGTAATATATAAAGAGAAGTGACATTACACAAAAAATTCAATAGAAAATAGTTACAGTAATATATACAATATAAATATTATAAATATATATCTATATATAAATGAATATTATAACTTTATTCTCAATAGTCAAGCTATGAGTCAGCAAAGGTATCTATCAACAGATTGTTGTACAACTACAGCAATCATTTTAAATACTAATAGTCTATGCCCAATGAGATAGCTGAGTGGGTAAAGGTGCTTACTGTCAAGCTTGAAAACCTGAGTTTGATATTCTGCATGTAGAAGGAAAAATTTGACTTCTACAAGTTATCTTTTGACCTTTAATCATGCACTGAAGCAAATACCCCCATTCACACATGCACAAACACACACACACACACACACACACACACACACACACACATACCCACAGTTACAGAAATTTGAGGTTAATTATCCAATTGCATCAATTTTTAAAGTATGAAATTAGTTTAGAAGGTGGTAACAACTTCTTGTTCTCTACATGAAGCACCATTAAATATATAGGGATATGGGCACAAGGTACAAGATGTACAAAGAAGTGAAGATTTCAGTTGGATGAAAAAAGAAATTCAATAATCTATTACACAACATCATAACTACAGTTAATAAAAAATATACTTTATTCTGCAAAACCAACAGATTTTACTCTGAGTGTTCTGACCTTGCAAATGGTAGGTATATAGAGTAATGCATGTGCTAATTAAGCTCAATTTAGTTATCCTAAAATGTTTATAATTCAAAGCCTTGTTTGAAAAGTATTTGTTTTTATTAAAAAATTTCATACTATATATTTTTAATTGAAGAGAACATTTTTCTTGGGGGGCAGGGGTTCAAGAACGAAAGGATCAGTTAGGGGAAGGGAAGGGAAGGGAAGATGGAATTGAGGGAGTAAATTTTGGAAGAGACAACTAGATTGAGGGGCATTTACAGGGTAGTGTGGAATCCTAGTACAGTGGAAACTGCTAAAATACATGAAGGTGATCCTAAAGAAGTCTTCAAAATGGGGAGATAGCGTCACAAATGGCCATCTTTTGTCACTAAATGAAGCTTTCAGTATTGGGACCGGGTTATATCCAATTGAGTCATTGGCCAAAGGAGTCTCATGGAAATAAATCCCCAAGCAACCCAGACTGTTGCCAAGATAATAGGTTGCTCTCCACAAACTGAGAACAAGGCCCTATTGCTGAAGACAACACTCACACTATTCACTGAACATGGAAAGGTCAAGTTGGTGCCTACATTGAACCTTCACCCTTACATTGTAGTGTCTTTTGGTATGGGAAGGTACTCTTCAGGCTACCAAAAAAGAAATTTAAACACTAACTCAGCCACAAAACTGTAGGCAGAGATTTCCTGTTCTGACCACCTGTTCCTCCTGCAGCTGCTTCCAAATTACCACACAGAGACTTAGTATTATTTATAAATGCTCGGATGATAGCTCAGCCTTGTTATTAGCTAACTCTTAAATTATCCAATTTCTTTTAATTTATGTATTTCCACATGGCTATGGCTTTACCTGTCCTCTTGCTTCCTAGACAGCTGGCTGGCATCTCTCCTGACTCCACCCTTCTTCTTCCTCCAATCATTCTTTCTGTGTCAGACTGTCTTACCCAATCTCTTCTTGCCCTGCTACTGGCCAATCCATTTTTTTTTTTTTAATTAACAATGAGCATAATCCACAGCACAAAACTTTTGATCTACAATGCTATCTTGCCTGAAAAATATGCTAGGGCAATGGTGGCAAAAGCTTCTGGGAGTAACCAACCAACCTCTGATTTGACTTAATGCCCACTCCACAAGATGGAACCCATACCTGACACTACTTGGGTGAATAAGAACCAAAGACTAGGTAGCCCAGAGACCTAGGGTAAAACCAAATACTACTAGTCTTTAAAAAATAAAAGTAGTGATACTCATAGATTAATGCTTTATTCAGCCATCTTCAGAGAAGGTTCCTCTGTGGCAGATGGGAATAAATACAGAGACCCACTGGCAGATGGGAATAAATACAGAGACCCACAGTCAGACATTTTACACACATAGAGTGAGAGAGAGAGAGAGAGAGAGAGAGAGAGAGAGAGAGAGAGAGAAAGAAAGAAAGGAAGAAAGAAAGAAAGAAAGACACAGAGAAAGAGAAGAGGAGAGACAAACAGATACCCTAAACAGAGACAAATTTAGATAGCCCTGAATGGGATATCTTCATCAAATTCTTCCCCTCGGAGCTCAGAAAACCTCACAGAAGAGGAGGTGGAAAGAGTGTAAGTGCCAGAGGGGATGGAGGTCAGCAGATAAGGCCCTCTGAATCAACTGAGTGAGGCTCATACATTTGAACTCAGAGATTGAAGCAGCAAGCATAGGGTCTGCACAGGTCTATAGCAGTTCCCCTGTGTATAAATTATAGCTTTCAGTTTAGTATTTTTATGGGATTCCCAAGTTTGTTAATGTCTGGGTCTCTGATTCTTGTGTCTTCTCTTAGGTTCTTTTCCCATCTGCTGGTTTCTCTTTAGAAAATAAACAAACAGAAACCAAGGAAACAGTGTTCTCCAGACACAACAGGACTGATGCAGCTATGTACTCACAGAGACTGGGGTAGCATGCCCAGGGCCTGTACAGGTTCAAGCCAGAATGAGTCCCAGTTGTGAGAGGGAGAAGTGGACATGATCCCCCATCCCTTACAAAGAAGGTATCTCCAATTAATGACCTCTTAGTGTTCTCCAATGGAGCCTCACTGGATATAGAAACTACACTTAAGGGTAGACCCCATGCCCAGCAGTAAATGCCCAACACAAAATTATTTGGGTATTTGGGAACAGGCAGGCTGGAGAGAAATTTCTGCCTACAGTTCCTCTCTCTGTCCAGCCATATCACTTCCTGTCTCTGCCTCCCTAGTGCTTGGTTTAAAGGCATGAGGTCCCAAGTACTGGGATCAAAGGTGTGTGTCTGATTGAGCTTGTATGATAATGAGTATTCAGAGACGAGTAATGCCTGGAGGGTGGTGCTCACCAACCTAAGACAGAACCAGAAAGCCTGTGTGGCCTGGACAGGTGTCTCCATGATGGGTAAGGTGACCTGCTGATGTCCAAGCAACCTAAGTGAGAAGCTCATTTTTCAGTAAAAGGGGGGGGGGGACCTGTAGGGCCCTGGCCACCGTTTTGGGTAACTGTTGCCTTGTTTGCTGACCTTGACCTTGATATCCTCCCTATGCTAATTCCCTGTGAGATTCCACCTTCCTAAATACTTAAGGGAAGTTCCTTGTCTGTGTATCCTGCATACTGGGCATTAGCAGCTTAGATGCAAGATTGTAAAACATCCAAAGCAAACTTCTGCCCTCCAGGGTTCTCTCATTGTGCTGTAAGCCTATGTTTAAGACCTCCTCCCTCCTTCAATAAATGGCATTTGGCATTCAAAAAAAAAAAAAAAAAAAAGGAAAGGAAAGAAAGAAATTGAAGACAGCAATGTTCTAAAACAGGAAGTGGTGATGGTGTCATGGCTGGACTAACAGCTATCAAATTGTGCAAACAAGAAAACTGTATACTACGTGAATTATCTGTCAATAAAGATCTTTAAAAAAAATGGTATGTGTCACCACAGACTGGCTCTGTGTTTCTGGATCAATTTCTCTGTTTCCTTGGCACTGTTAGACTGGATTAATCTTGTGTAGCCCAGGGTGGCCTTGAATTCATAGAGATCCAGCTGGCTCTGCCTCCCAAGTGCTGGGATTAAAAGTGTGTGCCACCACTGCCTGTCCTCTATGGCTAACTAGTGGCTTAACTCCGCATTCTGATCTTCAGACAAGCTTTATTTGTTAGATGACAAACAAAATATCACCACAACTGACTCTTGTTTTATGGATTAAGCTATACTACCCATAATAACACAGAGCTATACTTCAAGAAATAAGTAAAAACAGTTGGAGTGTGTGTGTGTGTGTGTGTGTGTGTGTGTGTGTATACATACACATGTGTCCTGTTTTGCCTGCATGTATGTCCGTGTACTTTAAGCATACCAAGTGCCTGAGGGAGCTAGAAGAAGGTATTGAATGCCCTAGAACTGGAGTTTCAGATGGTTGTGAACACTATGTGGGTACTTGGAATTAAATTTGGGTCTTCTGGGAGAATTGCCAGGATTCTTTGTCACTGAGCCATATCTCCAACCCCAAGTGGTAGATATATTAATGGTATACTAATCATGCATTAATAGCTTAAGGAAAATTACAAGAAATATAAGGATCAAATAATATAACAATTATCCAAGAAGACATATAATTTTTAAAATATAGCCCCCATTATACATGAGGTAAAAAAAAAAATACATAGAATAGCAAGGAAATTATAGATACACAACTAAATATGGAGACTTCAACATATCTGTATCAGTAACTGACTGCTAACTAAAGCAGGGCATTAGTAACAAAACAGTTGAAACCAACAGTGTTATATGTGAACTAGTATCATCTGATTATGCAGATTGTTCCATCCAACAAGGGTAGAGTGCACATTCTTCTCAAGATCACAGGGAATCTCCCCTAAGATAGCTGGCTTGGAACTAATAATCACTCTTAAGGAGATGTAAAGACAACGAGATTGTGAAGTGTATCTTCTCATTCAACCCTGAAATTTAACCAGTTTCAACAACTGGGGAAGCCTAAATGAAGTAGAGATTAAACTACCAACCTCTAAATAACAGATAGAAAAGAGAAACCTCATGAAAAATTGAAGTATGCCAAACAGCATGAAATTCAGTGTATTCCCAGAACTTGTGGGATTCAGAAAAAGAAAAGCTGGAAATGAAACCCAGAGTAGTAAATGAATTCAGGAAAAGATATTAACATAATGATTAACCTTTTATTTTAGAAGGTGATGGGCAGAACAAAACGATGCCAAATCATGAAGATGAGTGTTATCCAGTCATTTCTGAGTGAGGTACAGGAAACTCATAAGAAATGACTTAGCAAACCTTACAAGATTCAAGAAGCCCCTCTCTGAGGTTATGTGAGCAGTAAACAAATGCTGCAGAGAAGAGACATTGGTATGGAGCCTCTTACTATACGATCTGCTGGGAACTACAGTGATGCAGCTTTCATGAAATGTCACTCAAGTTGTGACAGGACTTTTTGGTGATAAAGCAGCCAGGGTTTGGCAGCTTACTTGTACACTTATACAAGTAATCCCGATATACTACTTACATACTTCTATAAATAATCCTAGAAAACACAGTGGGTCACCAAAGCAGACTTGGTTGGAATCATCATCATCATCATCATCATCATCATCATCATCTTTTTGGTCTTGCTGTTGGTGCCCTATCTGGGATGAATAGATATTTGCTCACATCTCCCCATGGAAAGTTTTGGAAAAAAAAAAAAAAAAAGATCAGCACTCAGAAGACAGAGGCAAACCAATCTCTGTGAGTTTAGTCCAGGTCAGTGAGGGCTATATACAGAGGCCTGTTTAAAAAAAAAAAAAAATCAAAAGCACAAGCAAACATAAAAATCCAAACCAAACCAAACAACAACAAATACAGGGGAGGAGGATGAGAGATAACTTAGGTTAAGAGAATATGCTGTTCTTCCAGAGGACCTGGATTCAGTTCCCAGAATCAATTTGGCAGTTTATAACCATCTATAACTCCAGTTACAGTCTATCCAAGACCCTTATGTCCTCTATTGGGATTAGTACACAGTGCATAGTACACTCCTGTAGGATGTCATTCTGTATGCTGTGAATATGTGTTGCTCTGATTGGTTGATAAATAAAGCTGTTTGGCCAACAGTAGGCAAAATAAGGTTAGGGGGGATATTCCAACTAGACAGAGAGGAAGAAGAAAGGCAAAGCTGAAGAGATGCTGCTAGCCACTGTCAGGAGAAGCAAGATTAAAGTACCAATAAGCCACAAGCCATGTGGCAAAGTATAGTTTTATGGAAATTGGGTTAATTTAAGATGTAAGGGCTAGCTAGCGAGAAGCCTGAGCCATTAGGCCATATAGTTTGAAAATAATATAAGCCTTTGTATATTTATTTGGGTCTGAGCAGCTGCAGGCTGCAGAAAACTCCAGCTATAGTACACATACATACATGCAGGTAAAATACATATATATTTAAGGGAATCTTTAAAAATATCGATAAGCCTCATTTGGCTAAAGTAACTAAAAGATGATATATAAATGGGGCAAAATCAAACAATTCCTGGCAAGAAATCATAGACAAGAAAGGTATGGTTATGCACACTTGTAATCTCAGCTTTCAGGAGAGGGAAGTTTCCAGAATTCAAGGCCAACATAAGTTACAAAAGATCCTGTCTCAACAAACAAAAACAAACAAGGACTCAACAAAAACTCATAAGCAGTCAAAGAATATAAGAGTATACACATTAAAAAACTGGAAGAGGGAGAAATGGCTCAGTGGTTAGGAGAGCTTGCTGCTCTTCCAGAGTACCTGAGCATGGTTCCTAGCAACCACATAAGACAGTTTACAGCCAGCTGTAACTACAGCTTTAGGGGAGCTAATACCCTACATTCAGGTGACAACTACATGAATGTGCACAATCCTATACACAGATCACACACACACACACACACACACACACACATACACACACACACACACGCACACACACACACACACGCACACACACACACACACACACACACACACACACACACACAAACACAAACATAAGTTTTAAAAAACCTTATTTTAAAAAACTGAAATAATTGTAAGTAATTACCCTAGGCAGTTGTGACCAAGCCCCTTCCAGGATATAGAGAGGTAACAATGACTAATTTATACTGGGAGTCCCACACTGCCTCAACACCAAAACAAAGCATAGGTGCTGTGGGATGTCTTTCTGGATGTTGTGCATATGTGTTGCTCTGATTGGTTGATGAATGAGGATGCTCTGGCCTACAGCAAGGCAGCTTAGAGGCAGGCGGACATCCTAGCAGACATATGGAGAGAAGAAAGGAGGGGAAAGGGAGAGACGGCAGCCGCTGCCCAAGGAACAGCAAGACACCAGCAGACCAGTAACTCCATGGCCACGTGGTAAAACACAGATTAATAGAAATGGGTTAAATTATAAGAGCTAGCTAGCAAGAAGCCTGACACAGGCCATATAATTTGCAATTAATATTAAGTCGCTGAATAATTATTTTTTAAGAGGCTGCAAGACCGTGGGGCTGAGTGTGACAGGAGAAACTTAGGCTATATATAGACATTACAAAGAACCCATACTTCTTGTAAATACAGATGAAAAAAAATCTCAATAATTCTAGATTCCATACATTGTTTAAACAGAAGTACATATCACAGCCAAATAAGAATTACATGATTATGTGAGATAGAGAAATACATAAAAATAAATATATGGAATCTATCATCTAATCATATAGATGCACACAAATTCTAAGATCAGATGACTGTAGAGAGAGATGGACAGATTGTTCAGTGGTTAAGATCACATTCTACTCTTCCAGAAGACCAGAGTCTGTTTTCTAGCACCCAGACCAGTTGGCTCAGAACCACCTGTAACTCCAGCTCTGGAGGATCCAGTGCCATCATCTGGACTCTTTGGGTACTTGCACTTGCATGTGCACACACCTACACACAGAAACACACATATGCAAAATTTAAAACCCCAAGAAAGCATAAGGCAAGGAATATTAAATGGCATCAGTATTGGATAGGAATAAGACAGTCTTCCTTCACATTGTTTACATAGAATATGTCAAAAAATAAGAACTCTGAAAAATAATGTAGTTGTTCTGAGATTACAAAAGACTACATATAATGTATATATACATATATGTATATTAATTTTGCTGCATATAAACCATAAGTGATTAAATCTGAAATTAAAAATACAATACCATAGTATAAGCAGAAAAAGGGAGGGAGAGGGGCAGAAATGGAAAAAGAGAATTTCATAAATCATAAAGGGCCTCATAAACAGGATACTAAATGCCAAAAATAATCAGTAAAAGCAAGATAAATAATAATTGAATTATGTTTAATGACAGATAGACAAAATATATTATTTTAAGTGTTAGAAAATCACACATACACACTATCTATCTATCTATCTATCTATCTATCTATCTATCTATGTATCTATCTATCTATGGAAGATCAGATAATTTCAATGACTATTAAAATTTTCTACTAAACTTTAATTACATTGTCAAAAATCCACCTTTTTTTTTTTCAAACTCCACTGTGTATAAAAATTTGTGAAAAAAATTATGCACATAAGCATAAAAGTCAGGATATTATCAACACAATAAAAGTTCAAAACAGGGGCTGAAGAGGTGGCTCAATCCCTAGCACCCACATAGCAGCTCAAGTCTGTAACTCCAGTTCCAAGGCACACACACACACATACATGCAGACAAAATATCAGTGCACATAAAATAAAATAAATATAAATAAATTATTTTTAAAAAGATTCAAAACAAGCTAAGTCCCACAAGCAGAGAAAGTAGTGGTTGAACTGACTTAACTAAAAGTTCATCTACCATCATATGTGAAAGAGATTGAGTCAAAGAATCCTCATAAAAAGCTTTCAGCATAATACAAAAGTTATTTTAGGAACTGGAAAGGTACCTCAGGAGTAAAGAGCAGTAAATGCTCCTTCAGGACTTAGGTTCAATTCCCAGTACCCACATGGTGGCGACTCAAAACCATCCAATTCCAGGAGATCTGATGCCCTCTTCTGGCTTCCTTGAGCTTCTGCATGCATAAACTCACACAAGCACACATACACACAAAAATAAAGTAAAAATACTATTAAAAAGTTAGATTAGAAGCAACTGAGATAGTTCAGTGGTCTTGTGACCTGAATTCAATCCTTGGACCTCACACATAGGAAAGAGAGCTCCATATGATAGTTCCCTTATCTCCACACTCAAGCCATGGCATGCATGCTCTCCCCACAACACACATATTATACACTCACACAATAGTAATCATTTTTGAGACTAGTCTTACTGTGTTGCCCAGTCTGGCTTGGAACTTGCTATACAGACCAGGCTGGTCTACAACTCACAGTCACCTGCTTCTGCTTCTTGAGTGCAGGTGTGTGACACCACACCTGGATACAATATATATATATACATACATACAGATATATGTATGTATATATATAGCATTTAATTATATAAAAAACACTATTAACTTATTCAAATTTTCTAAAAATGAAACTTTAGTTTACTGATAAACAAATGACAAATTTATGAAGAATGTCTAAAAACATCTATGCACTGGGAAACTCTTGGTGAGGAGCTGAAGAAGATGGGATGCACAATAGAAGCCAACTGATTCACCAATATGGTGACTCCATGGATATGACATATTGTTAACAAGTCTTTATCAAGGAAACTTAAATAAAGCAGCTCATGGAAGCAATCTGCTCTACTCAGAATTCACAAGGGAACCCACATCCATTAAAAACGTACTTTTGCTTAGAGACCATATAATGTCCCAGGGTGGTTCAACTTCAGGCAGTAAGAAAAATAAGAGCTCAAAGGAAATTTCATTCTGGGACCTCCACACACCTCCCTTTCAATTCTTCTGTATCAACCTCTCTCTTCCACAGGATCACTGGCAAATGAAGAAACACCTAGTTAGTTGAAGGTTCAGATTTGCCATTTTTTTGACATTACATCTCAATGCAAATCAGTGCTCTTATTTGAACACTAACAGATTCTTCAACACCAGCTGGGTGTCCCTCCATTCAATTCCAGTGGTCCATCCTTAGAAGAGTCCTGAAAACAGAGCAGTCTTTCTATGCTATGTGTAGTGCTAGTTCAAAGCCAGTTTGCTCTTTCTAGTAGCCAGTTTCCATTCAGAAGTGATGGAGGGATGGGACCCTGAGCCATCTATTTACTATGTATTTTTACTATGAAATTTTAATATTGCTTAAAGGGTGTTTAGGAAAAAGGCCCCCCAAAACCGTTATTGCTCAGAAAATTCGATGGGAGTTTGGTTCTCTGTACCAGGGAGAAAGAAACTGAAATGCTCTTTTCTGACAGACTCACAAACATTCTCAATGAGTACAAAATACATACAGACAACATCCGCCTTGGTACGAAGTAAAAGCAGCAGATATTGAATTCTACCACAATGCTTTTTGTTTTTGAGAGCACTCATTTTCCCTACATTTAAAGAATCTCACCTCCTGGTCCCAGCTTTAAGCTCTTGGCTTGACACAAACTTTCCTTTTGGGGGTATGGACAAACATTTAGATGAAGTGATCAAGAGAAACAAAATTGCTACTCAAACTGCATTGTTTCTCCCCTTTCTCGACATATCCACATCTCCAAACTTAAACTTGAGCCAGCACACAACCTGCTTTCCTTTATGGAAAGCGTGAACACACTCTGCTCTAGGAAATGACTGTGTCACCATTTATCAAGCCTTTTCTACTTCCTCTTTCCACTGCTATTTGCGCCCAGTTAACGAAAGGACTACTTGTTCCTAACCTACATGTTTGTAGATTCAGCACCACGTTCTTAAAATCACAACAGGTCATTTCGCTCCTCCCAAACACACTTGTATGTAGGTCCCTTGAGTTTGGCAATTTGGGCAAGTTCCTGGAAATTTAGGGATTACCAACCTAAAAAGCACTGTGCTGAAGGAACTGGATGGTGGATTTTTACACGATGCTTTCCCTGAACCCGAAAGACAGGAAAGCGGGCTCCACTTTTGAGAACCTAAACGCCGAGCACCGCAGCCCCCGCCACCCCCGGCGGCGCAGCTGGGAGCCCCGGGCACAGCTGTGTAGAGAGAGAACCCAGATCTCTCTAAAAGAGGAAACCTGGGCTGGGAAAGCATGCCAGGCTCCAGGGATACCGGGAGCAGAGGAATCGGGGCGCCCCTACAGGCCTGCCCCCCACCTCGAGCACTCGCATCTCACCAAGTCTGCATCCAAGTCTCCCGCGTGCGCGGCCCTCTCACTGCCAACCGAGACCCATTCAGCTGACAAACAGCATTGCGAAGGCCTCTGCGCCAGGAAGAAAAATGGCGTGTGAGGAACTTCCGCCCCACTTGTTGCTCTCTGCTGAGGCCGCAATGACTGCTCCCGGAGTTGGGATTCTCAAAGCTCCAGTATCTGAGCCTCGCGGACTAATGAACTCAATAAGACAGCGGCCACTATGTGCTACGGCGCCAGAGAGAAAGATGGTGGCGGAGGACTTTCCGCTCCGCCCACGCGAGCTTCTGATTGGACATTTTATTAGTGTGTACGCCTCTGCATCCCTGATTGGCTAGCACTTAGAAACCACTCTGATAATTTTGAGTGAAAAAATTTGTAATCTCCAACCAATTAAATAAAAAAAATTTATACCTCACATTCCATCCACAACTTTTCCCATCCCAGGCTTTCTCTCTTAGAGCAGAACTGCCCAGACAGGGTTTTAACGCTCTGTGCATCCCCTACCTCCTCCATTCTGTAGCTCAAGCTGGCCTTGAACTCATAATTAATATCTAAGACTGGCCTTGAATTCGTGGTTCACTGATTAAACACTGATCATGAAGCCACATAAAGAAACAACAAAACCTGGGCTGGAGAGATGGCTCAGAGGTTAAGAGCACTGGCTGTTCTTTCTAGAGGTCCTGAGTTCAAGTCCCAGCAACCACATGATGGCTCACAACCATTTAAAAAAAAATGAGATCTGGTCCCCTCTTCTGGCCTGCAGGCTGAACACTCACTGTATACATAATTAATAAATAAATCTTTAAACAACAGCAACAACAACAAAACCCAAAATCTAAAGATCAGTTTTACTAAATATAGATGCAAAAATTCTTTTTAAAAATGATGTGTGTGTGTGAAGTTCAGAGGGCAATTTGAAGGAACTGGTTCTCTTCTTCGGTATTATGAGTCTCAGGAATCAAAGTCAAGATATCATGTCAGGATTGGTAACAACTGCCTTTTACCTGCTGAGCAGTCTTCCTAACTCCCTCATTTTATCTATCTATTTATTTATTTATTTGAGACAGGGTATGGATAGTCTGGAACTCCCAGTGATCTGCCTAACTTTACCTCTGGAGTGCTGGGATTAAAGTAATGCACCACTGCCTGTCTCCAAAAATTCTTCATGAAATATTTTTAAGCTGAATGAAACATGTTCAAAAGAGCATACATTGTAACAAAATTTGTTGAGTTCTAGGTATAAAACAATAAATGCAATATAGTACTGAAAGGGAAAAATCAGTAGCCATCTTGAGAGATGCTCCCCCTACCCCCAAAGTATTTGCTGACCAGCAGTTTTAGAACTGAGCAGAAGTTGAATTCATGGGGAGATAAGGCTGGAACAATAAATCCATATATCCTGGACTTGGTAAAACAGGGTATGGGGATTAATGGACTCAACTGATCAGAAATTGAACTTATGGGAAAATAGTACTGGAACAATAAATCTAATTGTATATATCCTGGGTTCAGCAAAAGCAGGTTATAGGGAGTAAAAAAAAAAAAAAAATGTCTCTCTAGATACCCTGCATCCTGTTAGCCATCAGTAACCTCATACTTATAGTTCAGCCAGTAACTTCAAAGAACTACCACACCCCAGCCCCCTCTTCCAATCCCAATGAAACATTTCCTATATTAAACCCCTTAACATGAGTGCTCAGGCCGTCTTCCTCCACCCTCTGTGTTGAGTGTTTGGAAAAGGGACCAAGCCTGAGGCTTGCTTTGTTATTAAGAAAAGCTCTGTGTGCTTGCTTGCAAGGGATATTGGCTCTGTGGTGGTCTTGCTTGGGGGTCTTGTGACCTGGGCACTATGACTACAAGTTCAATTGACACATGCCTTTAATCTCAACCATAGAAGACCTGGAGGTCTGTACAAACAGGCAGTGACGAGGAGGTCGTGTGGCTGGGTTTACAACCAATGAGAAAACAGAACAGAAAATCTATAAAAATGATAGGACACACAGAGGTAGCTCTCTTGCGGAGAGGAAGAGCAACAGAAGCAGTGAAGGGTAAGGTTTTCCACTCTTGCTCTGACCTCATGGTTTTTAACTCTGCAATTGGTTCTGTGTTTCTTATTTAACAACCCGTTTACATCTACAGGGCACAACAGTACACAAATAGAATCTAGGATAAAAATTATATGATCATCTCAAGTGACTCAGATAAAGACTTTGACAAGATTAAACATTTTTTTTTTCGATGAAACCCCTGAGGAATTGAAGGAACATAGCTCAATATATTGGGGACTATGGGGGTCCAGCCCCTCAGTAGTCCCCTCCCAGGGTCAGGGAAGAACACACAATCATCTGATAATCTAATCTTTGATGAAAGGAAATGAATCTATGTATACAAAACTCCTTAGTCCATATACTTCATTATTCTGTGTCAGTTCTGTCTATTCTGCTCTCATGCCTAGCTTCTTTCTTGCCTGATTTGTCTCTACATTTATCTGCTGCTGCCCTGTAAGTTCTAACTTAATATTCTCATCTTGGTTCTGCCTCATCTAGGTCCTTATCTTGTTCTTACCCATCTAATACTTTCCCATCTGGCTCTTCCTCATCTTCTATCCTGATCTCTAGTCCTCTAGTCAAAAATCCTCTCTAACCCAAATCCTCAATATCCTCTCTTTGTTCTCCTTATACCTCACTTCCCCTTAGTCTCTGAGGTATTCAGTTATAAACCCAAGCCATAGCAATCCTCTGAGCAAGGTCACCAGGCTTGAGTTCTTACAGGATCATAAAGGCAGATAAGAATTTTCCTCAGGCAGTGGCCATTAGGAAGTTACAAAATGAAAATACAAAATCAGTATGTCTCTGATCAATAATGAACATACTAGAAAACAAATCAAGAAAACAATCACATTAGCCTCATAATAGCTTACACACACATACACACACATGCACGTCCAAAAGGAAATGAATAGGAATAAATCTATATAAGAAAGTGAATGGTCTTGATGAAAACTTTTGAGACTTCATCTTGATGGAATTTTCCTGTGATGAATATGAAATTTCCTTCCCCATCTCTTTTGATTAATTTTAGTTTTAGGTCTAGTCTGTTAGTGTGGGGCATTTACCCACCAATCCCACAGTTCCCCGGAGATAAACAGATAGAAAATAAAGGATAGCCTTGAGAGGGCCTGGAACTTATTCCAATGAGCCCTGTCTCTGCCCCAGGGTATTTATAGAGACGCCAAGAGGTGGAGCAAAAGACCTCCCCCCAGCACAGCCAACTGCAGACCATCTCAGACACCAGCATTCTGGCCTGTGGTTCTAATCATCCTCTCTATGCAGACCTGCTGGGTAAAGCCACGAGTAACCTGAAAACGGGCTTCCACATGTTAGATATTAGGATAGCTACATCAGCTTGTTTCTTAGGTCCATTAGATTGGAAAGTTTTTTCCCAACCATTTACTCTGAGGTAATGCCTATCTTTGAGGCTGAGGTGCATTTCTTGTATGTAGCAGAAGGATGGATCCTGTTTTTTCATCCATTCTGTTACCTTGTATTTTTATAAGTGAGTTGAGTCCATTGAATGTATTTTTACACTGCTTTCTACCTATTTCTTGATCCAGTCAGTGGACCCTGTGTCTCTGAGAGTCTTTATTCCTCCAATTGGTATAGGTGGGGCTTGTGGCTCCAAGGTCATTCTTGTTCCAACTGGTGCAGGTAAGGGCTCTTCTTCCAATCAGAGCAGGTAGAGTCTGTGGTTCAGATGGTTACTGGTGCCTCAGGGGATGGGTAGCAAGGAGGGTGGGGTAGAATGCTACTTCTAGGTCTCTGGGGCTGTGATGGGTTGGGGAGGAGCAGGGTATGTGCCCCTAAGGCCTAGGGACTAGAGAGCTAGTTTGTTCAACCAGAAATTCGGAGAATGACCTCCTCCTCCAATTGGTGCAGGTGGGGCCCATGGCTCTGGTGGGCACTGGTGCTATGGGGGATTGTTGGTGAGGGAGTGGAGGAGGAGGCTTCTGCCTGGTCTCTGGGGTTCAAGTCCTTCTTTTGCCTGAGTGGAGCAAAGTAGAGAATTAACAGCTTTTACTGGAGCAGTAGAAGAACAGAACTATGACACTTTTACAGGGGAAACTTTCCCCTAGAGGGGCAGAGTTGTTACACTCTGGGTGATCTGAGCAGAGATATAACAACTTTGCTGGGGAAAACCTCCCTTCCCTGAGAGGAGTTGTTACACTGAGGGAACCTCTCCCTGGAGCAGGGCTGTAAACTGCCATGCTTATGGAGACTTTGGTATTCCTTGACTCCCAACTATCAGGATCCATTTCCATTTGAGCTGCAATGCTTACAGTGAGCGTATTTGATGGAGGTTACAGGTGATCACAACTGGTTTACACTTAGGTAAATTCCTTTTTCCAATAAAAATAAATCATATTCTCAGTAACTGCAAAATACTAGCCACATCCACAACCATTCATTGAAAATAAATCTCTTGAATTTAATGTTTATATCTTTTATTTTTAGTGTGTGTATGTATGTGTAGGTACACATGGAGGTCAGAAGATGGCATCAAATTCCTGAAGCTGAAATTATAGGCAGTTGAGCAATACAACAGGATTCCTAAGAACTGAATTTTGTTCCTCTGCAAGAGGAATAAATGTTCCTAACTACTGATCCAGCTGTATACCTCCCACACTTATTAATTTAAAAGAAATCAAAATGAACAATAAGTGTTTTACTGAAATAGTAGGGAATGGCCACTTTAGGCTGAGGAAATATTGTTGCAGAATTCTAAATTAAAAAACATCTTCATGATTCATCATTGAGCAAAACAGAAAACAAGTGGCATGCTAGCATCACTATAAACCCAATACCTCAGAACCAGGGCCAGATGTCTATAATTCAAAAAAAGTCAGTTGTTCAGGAACAGTTTTCTGGGAAAGGGAAGAGGGCTTGTATGGAAAGTCACAAAAACCAAAAGATGAAAGCCTTTTATAAGTAAAGATCACCTTGCTTATGGGTATAACTGTTACAGTGGTGTATGACACATACATATTCCTTTTTTAAAATATTCATTTTGCTTATTTGTAATCAAATATGTGTGTGAGCATGATACTGACATATTAATTCAGGTGACCATTGAATCCAGAGTCAACACCCTTGTAGATGGAGTTACTAGTGGTTGAGAGCTGCCCAATAGGGGTTCTATAAATGAACTCAGCTCTTCTAGAAGACCAGTACCTACTTGTGACCACTAAGCCATCTCTCCAGCCCAGAAAGTATATTCAGAGTTTCAGATGGCTAGAATACCATGGAGAGGCTATGGGTTCCAGTATGGCCCCTTTTTTGTGTCACATGATGTATGGAATTTGAAATTCCCTCACCATTATCAGTTTTGTAAACCAGGAGAAATACTCCGGGTTAATAAAGTTTATAAGTCTCACTTGCTTAGTTACTTTGTCCAAGTATAGTTAGGACATATGCATCAATATTCAGAACAAGGAGGAGAGAAGAAATCACCTCATCCTATACAAGACACTATACCAACAGAGAACGTCAGTCTGGGTGTCACCTAGAGCTCACTAGTAGAAGAGTAACTAAGAGTTTTTTCAAATGATAATTTGAAAATTGACAAAAACCAAACAAAACCAGATGTTGGCTTGGGTTTTTCTTTTCCATTACATTTTATTCAATAGACTAACTATAGACTAAATATTGACATGGGAAAATATTAAAAGGATATTTTATAGGAAAATACTAAAAAAAAAAAAAAACCTAAGTGATGTAATGGCATAAATGTAAAAAAAAAATTAAGTGAAAAAAATGACTTATTCACTAACTTTAGTGGTGACAGGATGTGAGAACTATAAACATAAAATTGTGTTTATATTTAATAGTTCTGTTAGAAAAATATATTTAAAGATATAAAATTAATAAAATATGACATTTCAAACATGTCTTCCATTGACTTTATTGAAATAATTTAGAAAAACTGAAATAGTTCTTATGACAGAATCCATATAGGACTTAAAACTCAGGTACAAAGTTGTCACACTGGAAAAATGCTAAGACAAATGACATGCATTTGGTCCTTCACTACACAAAAATCTTGAATTTTCAGTGGCAGAAGCAAAAATTGTTTGTTAGGCAGGAATAGACTTGGTTATCATAATATCAAGTGTTTTTTCATTTGTATTTTCCTTTTAAAACACAAATATTTTTAAAATACTTATTTTTATTTTATGTATGTGAGTTTTTTGATTGCATGTATCTATATGCACCACATATATGCCTAGTGCCTACACAGTCTGTAAGAGGGTTTTGGTTCCCCTAAAACTGGAGATATGGATGCTTATGAGCCTCCATATGGATGCTGGGAACTGAACCCATATTCTCTGCAAGAGTAGCATGTACTCTTTGTCATTGAGCCATCTCTCTAGCCCATTGTGTACTTTTCGGCTTGTTCACAAATATCTTGTATAACTAGGTTTCTCTGTATGTATATTTCCTCCTAACAAAATATGACAAGCTATAAGATAACTATAGAGGTTTGATTTAGAGAGATGCGTAAAAACATTGCTTCCCAGAAAAACCTCTCATTATATTCTTTTTAATTGTCAAGATGATGATGTTAACATACAGTTGCTATGTAACATTAATTCTGGAGAGGTATGGACAAATGTCTACCTCTCTCCTACATTGGGGACTGATGTCAGACCATAGTCTTGAGAACTAATGAGTTGTATTGTGGTTATTTACCATAGTATGGGTTAGGGGTTACTTAGAAGCAGAAAGGACACACAGTGAGCCATGTCTCCAAAATAGCCCACTTCATCGTAGATATCAACTCAAACATCTAGACACCTAAAGTGCACTGCACAGCCTTCTACTGTTCTCCGGTGTCTGCAAGAGCCTTGTCTTGGTTTTGTTGCTTCCAAGTGTTTCATTTGGTCTGAGTTTCTTCTGGTCAAATCTGGTGGTCTGAGATTCCTTTAAGCAGTACTCACGGCTTGTACGCCTTAAGAAGGAAAAGCCTAGGATATCTGCACAATTTCAGAGACTTTCTGAAATTACCAAGTTGTTAACTGATGAAGAAAATAAAGTTTCCTCCAAGATGAATGGTTTTACCATTGAGGAAAGTGACATGCAGCAACAGGTCTTTCAGGTCATTGCTATTATGACCTATTCATATTAATTCATGGATTAATGGTTTGTAAACTAGGTTGGAGGATATTATTATATGTATTGCAAAGTGAAATAAAAGCTCAAAAAGAAGCGTTCAGAGGTTACTGAGTCCATCTATTAGATGTTAATCTCATTCTCTGGGGGACAGGTGGATTATGTTTTTTATAAAATATCATGTCAAGGATTTGATTACATCATGTTAAATGTAATAAGCATACAAAATATACTATGACACTAAATGTATTTTAGGTGTTTTATTTTTTATGTGCATTGGTGTTTTACCTTCATGTATGTCTATGTGAGGATATTGGGTCACCTAGTACTGGAGTTACCAACAGTTGTGAGCTTCCATGTGAGTGCTGGGAATTGAAACAGGGTTCTCTGGAAGATAAGTCAGTTCTCTTGACTGTTGAGTCATATCTCCAGCCCTATTTTGGCTTTTTGTTTAAAAGAGACTGGTACTATGAGTATGCAAAACATGAGGAAGAAGAACGATACTTATGTTTGAATATAATGAAAATAAATATTAATTGGAAAGGTGCAACATTAACATTCAGTATTAATAATTGTTTAAAATATCATAAAGGAAAAAGTTGCTTAACTTGTCCAGTATACAGCTGTTACATGAATTCTAATTGGTCTCAAAAATAAAATCTTGAGTCAGATATTGGAGCAAAAGATAAGAGAAGTAAAGAAGCAAGCCACTAGACACAACCACTTCTTACCTCTACTGAATCCTCAAACCAAAGGGGGCTGTGCTCCTGTCTCCTCCAATGTTATTATTGTCTCTACCTACCTAGTGCTGGAATAAAAGGTGTGTGCCACAACTATCTGGACTCGATGTCTATCTAGTGGCCAGCTTCACGCTCTGTTCTCCAGGTAAGATTTATTTGTTAGAGCACAAACAAAATATCACCACATTTCCCCCTTTTTGTCTAAAATAAAAAAGGTTATGAATAATTTAAGAAAAACTATTTACAATAAGTACAATAACTTTATACAATATATACAAGTAATAAATACATCAAAAATGTTTAGTTCATAAATATTTGACAAACTCAAAGAAAATACTCCATTATCTATCCCATTTTTGTGAGTCCAAAAGATTGTATCTAATTCACTTTCTTGCATTACCAAAATTATCTTTTTATGTCTCTCAACCTTTAAATTTCTTCAGTGAGTTTCCTTTCTGGGTCTGGTAAAAGGAAGACCATAACTGTAAAATCTTCAACTCTATCAGAGACCTGAGAAGGAAATAATATTACCTGAGTAAGCAGGAGGTGCAAGCAAACAGATTTCAAAAAATGTGAGAAATTATAAAAGCAGCTGGCTGCTTGGACAGTCACTCAAAATTCTTCTGTAATATTGGGGAATCCATCTTCACCATACAAGCCTAGAATATCTGACAGACTTATCTGTGAAGCAAGATTTTTCTGAAGGGCTGTCCTACTTGGTCTTGACAAAGTTTAGCAGTCCTTTCTTTTGTACCCTGCTTGTCCAGTTTGGACAGCATATTGTCAGCAGATGAGGCAAGTGCACTTTGTTGCCCCAGGGCTTTATTTTGCTACAAAGAAAATAAAGTCCATGTGGAGTTTCTTCAGTGTCCATCATCTTCTCCAAAGTAGATTAGTGGGACCAGAAGCAGATATGTCTGATTGTCATAGAAAAAAGAACCTATGTTATTGAAACATCTTAAATGTCATATTCTGTATATCTCCAAATTGTTGGACCTATCTATCTAAAATATATATCTGTTTGAAACTTGAAAACATACCTAGCATCAACAAAAGGTAAATTGTAATGGGTGACTAACTACAAACCTGCATTTGTTTATATTCTAATTAGTTGATAATGATAACTTTCAAGGACTAGAAATTTGCATTACATTGTTAAGTGAGTTGGATACATAAAATATCTTAAACAGGAATAGAAAAGTATGTACAGTATGTTCTAACAAAAATAATCTGAAGTTTGTATTGATGTACAAGGATCCATATCAATGTAAAACATTTAGAAAAAGGTTTTGATTTTAAAAGAGATTCAATAATTTACCTTTTTATTCTATCTCTATATCCCTCTTCTTTCTTTTCAGAAAAGATTAAATAATCTATTCTTTTATCCTATCATTTCTATACCCCCATTTTTTTCTTTTTAGACTGAGATCCCTGAATCTAATATCCTTTCTTCAGATTTTTCCTAAACATTACCAATAACAATTTGTAACCAAGCAACCCAAACAATGACAAATATCTATAACCCAATGAACAACCAAAACCCTCCAACTCCACCTCTGGAATGTGGTCATACTGTCCTTAAATTTATTTCTTGCTCTTTGGGGGCAAAAGACTCTTTAAGGAATCATAAAAAGAAAAATTTATTTTAATTGTCAAGTCCTAGGAGAGGTAGCTGTATCATTTGTTGTGCAGTCTCTGTATAGGGGGAGTATGCATAGCTTGTCTCAAGTCCTGGATAGAGTAGTCTATGAGGCAGGATCATCTCAGCTAGCACCTTGAGATTATTATGAACTGTTTGTAGTCCAAAGTCCTTCTTTATGTGGTGTTATCATATTCCTGGTAGAATCATCATTGTGGGGTCCCATCATCCTTTTGGAGACTTTAAAGGCTGTTGTCAGGCATGGTCATGGTTCACTGCACAAAATTTAACCATTTAAAATGTCATGTGCAGTAGATCTCAAAGTGGTTAAATGATCAATATTTGTTATGTACATATAGAGTACAAAAACTTAATTCCTAATGACCTGATAGAGAATCAACCCTGAAATCATGTACAGGAAGCAAGATGAAGCCTTTTTCTAGAATTAGTTAGTACTCTATATGACCAATAATATCACGAGTACACACACACACACACACACACACACACACACACACACGTATGTATATGTATGTATATATGTATATATATATATATATAGAGAGAGAGAGAGAGAGAGAGAGAGTCTTATAAATTTTGAGATAATATTCATATATTAAGCAAAGTTTTAAAGAGTCAAAATAAAACTGAAGGATTATGAGATAAGTGGCAATAAAATACTCTCTAATTTTTGTTTTTCTTCTGTCCCATATCAGGTGGCTCTTCTGACATGAGACAGATATTTTTTTGGATTTTACTTTAACAAGCATTCTTGGGTTTAGAGAATGAGAGAGCCACACTCCAACTCCAAAGCCAGCTTTAATATTTAATTGAAGTTGGGACTACAAAAAGGCCACTTGCCTTATATATCTATAGAAAACAGGAGAAACAACATTTGGGCATATTTGTGAAATTTTGTCCTGTTAGAAATGTGATACCCCAATAGGTCAATTTACTCCTTTACTTGGGAAATTTCTTTCAGGATGATTTGTCTTTTTTCTTTACATTTCTCATTTGCTCAGTGGTCTTCAAATTCCTAAGCTGGATGCCTTCATTCTCTTTGAAAGACAAAACAAAACCATGCCCAACCTAATTTACGGGAGGTTCCTTTATGGAAAATTATATCTGATCAAGTCAAAAGCATTTATCAGTTTTATAGGTTAGTTTAGATTAAATGGCCACACTGTTTGATGAACTATTCCCCTTCTAATTAAGATGTCTCTCTTGTTCAAATTGGACCTTTATCAATTTTGAAGGTATCCATGGCCTTTCTTCTTCTGAGGAAACAAAAGCAAAACCTCTTCCCCAATGTAACATATTTCCTGGTTTCCATTCTGAGGTCAGCAAATTTCTAAAGTGTACAGTCTGATTTAATTCCATAGGTTTTTTTTATTCAATGTCTCTCTGTAGCTGTAATTCCTTTCTCATTAGCATTTGGAAAACTCAAAGTTAAAATAAAGCATTATGCAATCTATTTCTGGGGGTTTTATTATACCTTTCTGTTTATTTAGCATATCCTTTAGAGTTCAAATTAATCTTTCTATAGGATTTTGTGGTATACCTATAATATGATTTGCCCTATAGGATTTTGTGGTATACCTGTAATATGCTTCATATTGTACTAAGCAAAAACAAAAACAAAAACAAAAAAACAAAAAACAAAAAAAAAACCTGTTTCATTTTACTAGAGAGATATGCTGGAGCATTGTCAGTCTTAACTTATACAGGTATACCCATGATGACTATAACTTTTAGAAAATGTATGATTACAGAATCAGCCTTTTCAGAACTCAAAGCAGAAGCCTTTGCATACCCTTTAGGTTACTTTCTGCTAGTAGTGGAATTTGGTTGTATAAAGAACAAGTAGAACATTTCCTTATAATTTCCTTAGTATGTTGCCAAGTGATGGAAAAATTATTTTTCAAACCCTTGCTGTTGACATGGTGCTTTAGTGAAATTCTGAAGCCTCCAGCATATTTCCTATCAATAGTTTATCAATTTCATCATTACCTTGTGTTAGAGAGCCTGGCAGACCCCTATCAGATCAGATGTGTGTTATATAAATGGGAGTATTCCTATTCCTGATTTCTTGTAACAGAATAAATAATAAAGTTAATTCTGGCTCATCAGGAATAAACTCAGCCGTTTCATAGCATAAAACAACTCTGCATACTGAGTGTCAGTAACCATTAAGAATTTCTGTTAAACCCATTAATACCATCAGAATAGCATATAATTATGACTTCTGGACAGAATCATAAGAGTTTTGAGCCACTTTACTTAAATTTCACGATTTATAACCTGCTTTTCCTGATTTGGTTGCATCAGCATAAAATACAGGGTCTCCAGATATTGGTGTTCCCCCTATACAATAGGAGGAAAAATCCAGTTTTTCTTATAAATTTAATTTTGTTGCTTTTGGGATATTTGTTGTTAATCACAAGCTCTTTGCCAATATTCACTTTCTGCCCATAACTTGTCAATTTCATCATTAGTAACAGGTACTGCAATTTCTGCTGGGTCTATTTCTGTTAATTGATGAAGTCTCAATTTTCCTTTTGGAATCACGTCAGAAATCTTTTCCACATAAGTTTTTAATTTTTCCTCTTTTTATATGGTATAAAGATCCATTCTAAGATAGTATCTCCCCACTGCATTAATATTCCTATATGAGAATATATTGAGGGAATAACTAGAATGCAATGAAGCTTGTGATTCAAATGAGTTACATGTGAATTCCAAAAATTATTTTCAACTAAAGTCAATTCTCTGTCAGCCTCAGCTGATAATTTTCTTAGATTATATGTGTCCTTGTCAACTTTTAAGGTTCAAAACAGATTACTCAGTTCTGTAACTTTTATTCCAATAGTGGGCCATAGATGTCTCCCAGCAAACTTTGAAAGTAAATGAATCCACAATTGATCTCTCCTGATTTGCACTTTGGGGGTCAAATTTTTGTAGATGTATTTCATATCCTAAGCAATTAATAGATTCTCCTCTTCATATTTTTTCAGAAGCAATTTGTAATATCCAATAAGGCAAATTTTTCTTTGCTTCTTAAAACATTCTCCCTACAGTATCTTCATTTGAATCATCTAGTAAAGTATCATCCATATAATGGTAAAACATAGGTTGAGGAAATTGCCTTCATATCATTTCCAAGGGCTGACATATAATATATTGCAACAGGGTGGGGATATTTAACATTCCCTGTTTGGACCTCCCTGAGTCAGGGGATGCCCGTGACTACAGACTGCAGTGACTATTTTCCTCTCCTCTCATCCATGGGAACCCTGTACTCTATAACCTTCCATAGTCCCTTGAGATGCCTCCTTGAAAATCTCAAGTTTTTACACCTCCACCTGATTTGAAAGGCCCTAAACTTGTTCGCTTGAGCAATGAAGTTTGTCCTCATTATCCTTTATAAAATTAGTCTAAATGGCTGCATAACAGCACACTAGATCCCAGTATTATAGGGGACCTTTACAACTGTTGTGAGTGATCGGGGAAATGGAAAGAGAACCGATATGTAAAAGCCTTCTCTTACCTTTGCTCCAAGCCTTCTGTATGTGCCTCCTGTTCCCACACCCAGCTCTTGCTAGCTATGAAGTCAGAACAGGAAAAAACAATTTCTTTTGATCCAGCTAATGAGCCTACCCCTTAAAAACCAAAGCCAAAGGCCACAGCTTCCTCTTCCAGTCTCTTCAGATTCCTTTTCTCCCTCCTCAGAAACAGGTCTTCCACCAGGTCAACTCTCCCTGGTACCCACTTTCAGCTCACCAACAGCCCCTAGTAATCCTGCTACTTCTGTACCTCCTCGATCTAAACCAGCCCCAGTTCTCCCTTTTCAAGAAGTTGCGGGGGTGGATGGTTTAGTCAGAGTAAATGTCCCCTTCTTGTCATCTGACCCCTCCCAAATAGAAAAAAAAGGTTAGGGCCCTATACTGCTAATTCTTCTACTTTTATTAAAGAATTCCAGTACATAACCCAATCCTATGACCTTATGTTTCAAGATGTCTACATGATCCTTACCAACAATCTCTTCCCAGAAGAGCATGGACAAATCTGGGATCAGGCTAGGTTCCATGCAGATGAAATCCTTCAAACAGATAACACCTACCCAGTGGGGGCTAGGGCAGTCCTCTACCAGGAGTCTGAATGGTATTTCAATATCCCAGGAGACATCCTAGCAAGGAATACATTTGTTGCTTGTCTCCTAGCTGGTCACCACAGGGCTGCCCTTAAGGCAGTAAATTATATATAAAAAAAAAAATCAAAAGGATCATCCAGGAAAAAACAGAAAAGCCATCTAAATTCCTCAACCACTTTACAAAGGCCCTCTCATGATGTACAACCTGGATCCTGAGACACCTCCTTATGAAGTCAACATTTGGGTCACCAATTACTGTCCTTTCTCCTCACCATCTGTCACACCTTTTAACATATAAGAGCCTTCAATCATTATCTCTCTCTCAAGTTCTCTCCCTTTAGGTGGCATTGGTATGGAACACAACACTGACTTTTCAAACATGACCACCTCCTACCATCTGAAATCTTCTCTCCCAACCAGTCCTGGAATACTCCCCATCACACTCATGCATTGAGACTCTAGAAGAGTTACTACTCTACCCAATACATATGCAGAAAAGAGTACTACCTCAGGCCACATATACATGGTACATAGATGGCAGCACCTTCCTATATGAAGGAGGACATGGAGTAGGATATACAATCATCTCATATACCACAGTGATCAAAACATGAGCCCTTCCAGCCCATATCACAAATCAGCAGGCAGAATTGATAGTTCTAACCTGTGCTTGTCAATTAGCAAGGAGCCAATCCCAAAAACTATATACAGACCACTAGCTTGCCTCTGGTCTCAGAATAATGAGACCTCATCAACCTGTCAAGGTTCATGCCCTATCAGGTCATGCCCTACCCTTTTCCTTCTACTTATTCCCATTCACTCATATTGCTATCAAACTCTACATTTGGAGATTTAAGGTTCAGGAGACATGCCCAGCAGTTCAACCAGATCATTCATGTGATAGGGTCTGGAGACTGCTGGAAACATATGTATATACAGGAAAACACTCTGCTTGTTATAAAGAATGGGGAATCTTTTACATTCTGATTAAGGACCCATGGTATTCCAACTGGAAAATGGGAGTCATTGGGAAACTTTACTATAGTATCTATAAAATCCACCCATCAGATATGCACAAAATATAGAGGGCACACATTCCACTCTCTTAACTACTAGGAATGGGTAGAGTAGAAGTGGTCCAAGCTCCTCAAAAGTTCTTACATCCTTAACATCATACCTTTATTTGATCCCACCTCCTTGTCATACCATCTCTTGTTTCAGACCCTAACTAACACATACCAGCTATTGAATGGTGCTCAGGCTGACTATTTTGGAGAATGCTGGTTATGTGCCCCCCCCCCAGTGTTACAATTCATCCAGGATTTCCAATAGGTAGCTTAGACTATTCTTACTCTTCAGGAACACATAGAGTCACTGACCACTGTAGTACTACAAAACTGGAAAGGATTAGATTTATTAACAGAAGAAAGTGGTGGCCCTTGTCTCTTCCTTGGAGAAGAATGTTGCTTTTATGTCAATCAATCAGGGGTATTGAAAGATAAGATACAACTCCAAATGGATCTTCAAACTCAGAAACAGCTTTATACCTCTAGATAGTGGATCACTCATAGTCAGATATGGAAATGGGTGCTACCCTTCTTATCCCTTCTTTTCTTCCTTTCTTAGCCCTACTAATTGCACCCTGCCTCACAAACCTCTTCGCTAGTTTTCTTCAGCAACAGATCCAAAATATTTCTAACCAAACTCTGAACCAGTTAATATTACAGGATTAGCAGCCCCTATTAACAAAGCAGAACCTGGTTATATCCTAAGGAGGAAGATCAAGATTGTCCCAAGAACCTTGACACTCAAATTCAGCAGGAAGCAGTCTAATGATAACATTGTCCCCTTTCCCACCCTCAGCTGCTTATTACTAAACAGAAAAAGGGGGAATGTAGGGAAAGGGGCCTATCTAAAGAAACCTGCCCTGACCCTGGAGCCCAGAACTAAGGAAAGATGGCTCAGATCATGGCAGAAAGAAACACAGTTTGGCTCAGTCAGATCGGAGCCATTTCTGATTCTGGCCAACTGACTTGTGAAACCAACCAATCACAGAACAGGACAATAGACCACTGGGCCCCAAGTAAACCCCTGGTTGACTCCACCCACAAGACATCCTGTGTAAATTGCCCTGCCTAGTCAGTTAGAAAAAGGCTGTTCTCTCCACCCTGGTAGAGGCAACTACTCTTCTGAACTTCCAAAATAAATTTCTCTCAAAAGAGGTTTGGGTGTGAAGATTTTCATTCACTGGTGTAGAGAAGATTCTTACTGAGATGTCCCCTAGTGGACAAAACAAGAAAGAGTTGAAAGAGCAGAGCAAGAAGGAGCTGAACAGGTCTTTGCTGAGGTGTCCCTCAGTGGACAGAGCAAGAGAGAGCTGAAAAAAATAATACTTTTCTCTGGAGCTGGAGGAGATTGCTCCATTTCTGCAGGTGTTTCTCCTTTCTCAGAGTGAAAGAAAAGAAGCAACATATTAGGGCAGAGAAGCAGAGCTGTGCTAAGAAGCCCCCTTAGTGGGGGCTGAGCAAAGCTCAGCTGTAGAGGCTTTCCAGGATTGCTATAGCCTGCAGGGAGACCATCCCCCATCACACCAAGTATACCCTGACTTTCTGAACAATCAGGATACCCTTCCTTGCTGAAGCAGTTCCAGGCCTAACTTTCCCAAAAAGTCAGAAAAAAAAAAAAAATCCCTTCCAGTGTTTGGCTACTTCTTTGCAGTTCCAGCTGTCAGAGCTGTGCTAAACAGCTCCAGGTGTCTGGGACACCTTCAGGGCAGACCTGTTGTTCTGAGAAGCTCAATGTGTCCAGGATCTCTTGCCCTCCAGGGCTGAACTGTTGCCTTGTAGTTCCAGCCATCAGAGCTGCCCTAAGCAGTTCACAGTGTTGCCTGACTCCCCAGGTAGTCAGGACACCTTTCCCCAGAGTTTTTGCAACAAATTTACTTACATTGTTGGTGCCCAAATCCAGCACCAAACCCACAGAGTTGCAACCAATTTACTTACACTGTGGAAGGCAATCTTTGTACGAAGTCAGTGAAGATTTCTTTTGAGCCCATATACCATTAGTAAATGACTCAGTTTTCCTTCCTACTTCAATTCTGTCCCAAGCATTCAAGGCTGCTGCAAGAGCTAAAGCCAGAGTGTGGTCATCATATAGGAGATTGCCTTTGTACATTAGCATAATCTCCCTCTCCAAGATGTTGGTCTTGGGAGATTTCTGTAGCTCCATCTCTACTTCATTGTTCAATGATCTTAACCTCATTTTTCTGTTTGGGTGGGCACTCTACTACAACCCCTGGCACCCTGGCATCCATATTCCCCAAGAATCTGAAATGTTCTGGTGGAAGAATCACCTCAACTCCCCTCCCCCATCTATTTCCCCAAACCCACTCCTTCAAAACCTGCCAAACACAGGTCCTCCCCCAGAGAGGCACAAGACCATTCCCACAGGGTATTTAAATTACATCCCAGAAAACTGACAACTGGTTTTCTGGTCTCTTGTCCTGTTTCTTCTTTGGGGGGCTAGAGAATCATCTGGGAACACTACCCATTAAACTGGGGCTTTTTCTAATTTGGTCTGATTTGGTTTGATTTGGATTGCTGTGTCAGCAGTGAGGCCTATTGGAGTGCAAGAACCTTTCATCTGCAGATTCCACCAAGGGGGTTTATCGCCCCCCTCAGGGCTAAATGGTGGGAAAACACCACTCTCCCCCACACCTTATCTCCACCAGACTAAGACTGGCTTTCAGCTGGGTGAGTTGCCATTTCCAAGTCATTGCCTAAGAGGCCCAGGGCCTCTTTCAATTTTCAGGGTGTTCTGCCAAAGACAGGGCCATGCCAGGCCCCCAAACCATTACCAGAGCAAAGACTTGCCTTTGTTCTGTGTGACCCCTTCTGAAGACATTGTGTTGAAAGGAATTTCCCACAGCTACCTAGTTTTGACCCAAGGCTTGCCAAATTGAATGCATTGTGCTAGGCTTTGGGCCCCTGGTATAGACTTGTAAAATGGCCATTTGCCATTCCAAGCCTGATTCCAAAATGCTCCTGAGGTGTCTTTTGTAAAATCCATTCAAATTGGGGCTATTTGTTACTGTTAGTTTTAAAAATAATAAGCAGCTCTGTTACTGGGTGAGAGAGGTCATAAGGCGTGAGGCATGACAAAACCCAGTATCAGACCTTTATTAGGAGGAAGGGAGGCAGACAGAAAAGTTTAACCAGGCCTGGGAAGAGGTATGTGCAGAGGAGAAGGGGGAAGGAAACAGAGCAGAGAAGAGAGAGGAGGAGTCTGTGTCTCACTTTTTAAGGATTCCCCTACACATGTGTAGGTGAGCTTATAGAGCTATGCCACACATGTGCTGATTGCATGACCATGCTGCACATATTTGCCAAATCACACAGCACACTGATGATGTAGGACAAAAGAACCCTTGTTTAGCTACTGAACTGCGCGCGTGTGGTGTGTGTGGTCATGCAGCTGGTAAAGTGGCAGAATCCTAACAGATACTATCTGTCTTGAATGCTTGATTTCTCTGAGCACTAAGGCCCAGCCTTAGAACTTTCCATACTCTGAAATCTTGAAAAAATTTGTCAACTTGGAGATAATTTGCTAGAACTGCCCTATGTCCACAGTTTTTAGGTTCTATGTTCTTACCCTCCCTACAGCGGCCAATGTCCCACAGCACCAGTCTTGTTGGCTAGGGTGCCTTCAGATTCCTGCCTATTTGGGAACTGGGACCTTGAAAATTCTGCACTGACCATGGCACTGGAGACACTGGCCTTTTTTCCATTTCCCAGAACTCTACTTACCCAAACCCCTCCTACAGGGCCACATATTCCATTTACTGGCCAACATTCTTCACATTCCTCTCCTTATCCACCCCTCCCCTTTTTCTCCCCCTCTGGAGCAAAAGTTGAAGATCAAATCCCTTCTCCTTACTTGTTTTCCTGTCCTCTCCTGTCCCACACTGATCCTACCTATCCCCCAATGCCTCAATCTACATCCTGGTCCCCTTCTACACACTGGCCTAATGCCCATGAGATTTCCCCAGTTTCTTCACATACTCAGTCTCACCAGACTCCTGCCTTCCCACCCATTTCATTTCTCCATCAGCACCAGATATTAGAAATAGATTTAAAAAGGCTGAGGAGGGTCCCCAAACTCCCCTACATAAATTGGTGAAAATGGCTTTAACATTATTAATGACAGCTAAGTCATCCCAATAGATAGACAATACTGCAACAGAATACACACCAAGCCCAAGCCTTAGCAGCTGCCCTGAGGCCACCAGGGCCCCCACAAGGGAGACAAGTGAAGTCAACCATGAGGCTCCATCCCACCAGAGCTCAGCCTGAGTCAACTCCACCAGAAACCTGCTTCAAAGGCACCAAGCAGGACCACTGGTCATGGTACTGCCCTGACCCATAGCTGTCCAGAAGGCCATGCCCTGTGTACCAATAGCCTGAGCACTGGAAATCAGAATGCCACCATGCACGCTCATCCTCTATGCCATGCCATGGAGGTCCAGCTTCACCAATATCAGCATCTGAGTCTCTTCCAGCCTTTCAGCTTCTAAGCCAAGTGGGGGACTAACAATGGCCTAGACCTGTTGACTCCTATTGTCTTCTCTGAGCCCAGATTGATGCTGCAGGTAGCAGGTAGGTCCATTGACTTTCTTTTGGACATGGGAGTTACCTATTCTGTTTTGACATCTCACTAAGGTCTTGCATTTCCCTTGCCAATTTCTGTCATGGGGTGCATTGGACCCATTTTTCCCCACTCAAGATCTTGATACTTCCCTGCATTCTTTCATGGCAATTTTTCTCACACTCTTTTCTGATCATACCTGCTTGACCTTCACCTCTGCTTGGTTGCAATATTCTCAGCCACTTTGGGGCTACACTCACCTTGGTCATTACACTCTCTCCTGAGCATTTCACAGGTCCATTCACAGAGGACCCACCAGATATGACAACCTCTGTACCAGCTTTGAGGACCCCAACCAGAAAAGGATTGGCAGCATCATGGAGCTCCTATTAGAAGCTTTCAACATCTCCTGGGAGCTCCACATTCCCTATGACCCACAATCCTTGGGAAAAGTTGAGAAAGCCAATGGACTCATCAAACAATAGCTCACCAAGCTCTATATTGAACTAAGGTTATCTTGGTCCTCCTTTCTTCCCATTGCCTCCAGGTCACCCCATGCTCCCCTACAGACCTGAGCATTTTTGTGCTCCTTTACAGAAGGCCCTTTCTCCTCAATCACCACCTCCCAGTCCAAACTCTCCCACTAGCTGGGTACTTCCCCTACCTCTCCCTTCTAAGGCCCCTTCTTCATTCACATGCTGTCAGCTATCTCCCTACCTACATTCCACAAGATATAACTGCCCCTGTGCCTGCCCTACTCTCCATGGGAAACAGTACTCCTTAAACAGCTAGGTCCTAAGTCTCTTGAGCCCAATGGACAGGACCTTATACTGTGATCTTCACCACCCCCTCAGCTGCCAAGCTCCTTGGACAATAATGCTGGTACCATCTCTCCAGGCTCAACAGGGCACTTATTCAAGATACATGGTCTGTCCAGCAGCTCGGACCCTCCACCCTCCAGTTTTCCAAGATGTCCCAATGAAAGGCCTATCTGTTCTTCTGCACTGTGCATTCATCTTTGTCAGTACAACTAGGGCAAATGTTAACAATCTATTTTCTCCTATAAACTTGCCTTCTTTGCTTCCTCAAGAAATAGATGCCTGAAGTCCAGGATGACAACCACATGCTCTTTAAATCACACCTCTGGCTGAATTTAAGCCCACCAGCTCTCAACTGCCCCCTCCTCCATATTGTCCCATACCCACAGAAAGTATCCAGACTTGAACTGGTGTCCCTATACTCAAAGATTCTGTAATGTTTGAGTGGGAGCTGCACCTCAACCCCTGGCACCCTGGAATTCATATACAAAACGAGTCTAGAATGTTCTGGTGGAAGATCCACCTCAACTCCCCTCCCCTATCTCTATCACCAAACCTCCCTCTTCAAAGCTTGCCAAACATAGCTCTTCCCCCAGAGAGTCTCAAGACCACCCCACAGGGTATTTAAGCTGCATCCCAGAAAACATACATATGGTTTTCTGGCCTCTCATCCTGTCTCTTCTCTGGGGGCTAGAGAACCATCCAGAAAAGCTTTACCCATTAAATCAGGGCTTTTTCTAATTTGGTCTGATTTGGTTTGATTTGGATTGCTGTGTTGGTGGAGAGGCCGATCAGAGTGCAAAAAACTTTCACTCTCCACCAGGTCCTCCATTGTAACTGAGGACCAGGCTCCAAGACTACTGTAACCAAGTCTCTTTAGTCTTCAGGGATAAGTCTATTTGAAATTGACCATTAGTTTAACATCTGCCTCACAAAAGGTGAGTGCATGCCATATAAGACTATCACTTTCTTGAATCTCCTAAAATCTAACATTACCATGGGAGTCCATTTATCTTATACACAGCTTGTCTATCATTTGACAATTCCTGTAAGGTTACTGGGTAAATTAAATTTCATTGTTTGAAAACCTTTGGCTGTTCCTCTCTAACATTATAATGCAACACTAAGATTGGTTCTCTTGTAAATTCCTCTGTCTGAGTCTGAATATCTCTATGATCTGTTTCAATAAGCTTTTCTAAAACTTAGCACTCATATTAACCAACTTTTTTAGTGATAAAACAAAAATGATGGAACCAATAATGTTTATAATTGACATTACTTAAATCACATCTAAATTAATTATGCTTGCATCTAATTGTTCTATTTTCAAACCATCCAGTGTATTATCATATAGAGACCTGACTCCATTATAATAGTGTTTCCCATTTTTTAATGTGGGAAAAACCTCTCTCTTTTAGTTAAAGTAAAAGTAAAGGTATTTTCTTTTAGGTAATTTCTCCCTTTGACAATTCCCAATTGTCTCACTAAATCTGTCAAAGATGATGTTTCAGAAGATGGTGAAATACAAACCTGATTGCTGCAACATAGAACAGTAGAAGCCCAATTGGGTTTCAAGGCAGCTACCTAGTTTGGAAGCAGCCCAGGGACAGGGTTCTGGGAAAGCACACAACCCTCCTGAAGAGAAGCTAAAGAGGTAGCCATCTGCAAAGGGGAACACATGAAAGCAGCTAATCTCTGTGGTGTTTGGAACTGAAATGCTTGTGGAGTTTGCTGCAGAAAGGCTGCAACAGAAAAATCCAAGACACAACTCTAGTGTGTGCCAGTGGCTGCAAAGCCACAGGCAAGCAGCTTTTTCATGAATTCATGCCCCACATTGGGTGCCAGATGTGGCGTAAGTTCTAATTAGTCTTAATAATAAAAACCTGGGGTCAGATATTGGTGTAAATGCTGAAAGAAGAGAGAAATAAAGGATCAGGCACTAGAGAAACTTCTTACCTTTACTGAATTCTCAAACCAGAAGGGGGCTAAGCTCCTGTTTCCTTCCACCATATATTACTCTCTCTACCTACCTAGTGCTGAGATTAAAGGTATGTGTTCTTCCACCACCTGGCCTTGTTGCTCTTTTAGACAGTATCAATCTTGTGTATTCCAGGGTGACCTTGAACCCCTAATCTTCCTGCTTCCTCCTCCCAAGTACTGGGATTAAAGGTACATGCCACTACTATCTGGCCTCTATGGTTAACTAGTGGCTAGCTCCACACTCTGATCTCCAGTCAAACTTTGTTAGAGCACAAACAAAATACCATCACAAGTTTCTTTCTCATTCACTCTTATTCTTATGAGGTTCAGAGGTTGATGGCTTTCTGGAATTTGCCTATCTTTCTGACCCATATTTCCACAGGATCGTCAGGACAGCAAACATTTGCTGCCATGTCCCATGGACACATCTTTACTTCCTCACACATGTGTGAGTGTGAGTGTGTGTGTGTGTGTGTGTGTGTGTGTGTGTGTGTGTGTGTGGCTAGCATGTACCCTCTCCTTCATCCCCCCAGCTCACACCCACAGTCTGGCAGCTTGAGCTGGTTCTCATTTACATATCTTTAGTTGTTTTCTAACCTTGATATTACAATTCCAGGATCATATTCCCCATGTCATTTGCATTTAAGGCATCAGTGCTGAGGATCTTCCCCTCATAAAGGACAATTCTTTCCCTTCACAATTTTGTTCCTTTAATTTGTCTTATGGAATCCTTGCAACTATATAAAAACATTGATAAAATTTCTGTTACAATCTAATATGACTTATTTTGATGCTAATTAGTTTATGTATAGCTTTACTTATATACACCATTTTTGCATTTACTGAAGATTGTTCATTGTATTTGACTTAACAAATTGAGTTTCAAACACATCTGCATACCAGATGAGCTAATCAAGCAGAGTCTCTATGACTGAGAAAAGGAGCTCTCTCTCAAGATAATGTTGTGAGTTCTATTTACAAGTTTCTCAGTAGAAGATGACATAGTTCTGTTTACTCCTATTGCTTCACCAAGTTTAAGGCTTCAATATATTCTATGTGTGCATTCTTTTCCCAAGGCTCAGGAATAAAATGCTTGCTGCTCAGCATTGGTTCTGGAAGTTGGTGGAAATGAATAAGGACTAGTGGGCAATTTTAGGATATCCAGCCAGAGCACACAATGAAGGAAGAATGGGGAGACTTTTGCTTCTCTTTGTCTTTTTTTCACAGCCCAATCAAGGGGTAAAGGTCACCTTTCAAATCACCATGGCATCCTGTGTTGCCACATGCACAACAGACATTGAGCCAACAAGCCATAAATTGAATCTGCAAACCTGTGAGCTGAAAAAATGATTTTTCACTTTTCAAATTAATTATGCATTGTATAATAATGGTGAAAATTTATTAATGCAGGCATGAGCTAAATAAGTATTAGTAGATTAGTATGACACTTCTGTACATGGTTACTCTGTGGACCTATTTTGTCACAGAACTTGAGACTATGCTTATTGTTTTTACTATGGATAAATTTGGGGCCTTTTAAATTAATGTTCTTAAAAATCTTTGTTTTACATAGTGGTCTCTTTTGCACTTTGTTTTTCTTAAAATGATTTGCTTTGACTTTCCCCATTCACTTCTGTGATGCTTCTTGAGTCTTGAGGGAAGGAAAGGAGTGATATGCTGCAGGTGGGAGAGTCATCTTACTTTGGATGTGACTTTTGGCAGGTTGCCAATGACCTAGTGAATAGCCCTATTTACATGTACGTATCAGCAGCACTAATGGACTTCGTTTTTTTAAAGAAGAGGACTTGAAGTTGTGAGGGAGATGTGTTAGGGAGTCTGGTAGAAGGTGGAGAGTGGCTCTGATCAAAGTATATTACACACTTATGTGAAATTGTGCTCAAATTTAAAAGAAAAAAAGGACTTTTTGTCTGAGTCATGCCTATTTGAGCATTCATATGGATATTTCCTAGGTAGCTATCAGTTATGTCTAATTTGGACATTAAGTATTTGTGCAGTCAACTATAATGGTATCTGATCTTTTGTTTCTCTTTTAGACAGCATGTATTCCTCATCCATATTGATTCCTAAACATGTTTGCATTCAAGTGTATCATTTGTTTTGAGCATATGTGCTTGTAAATTTGATCACAACTTGACACAAGTTATAGTCATTTGGAAAAATTCAATGTCATTTGAGAAAATTCCTCCTCTAGATTGGCCTGTAAGCAAGCTTGTAGTGCACTTTCTTGACTGAGGGTTGATATGGGAGAGCTCAGGGCATTATGGGTGGTTGTAGTCAGATGTTTCTCAGGTCCCACCAAGCCCCCACAGTCCTGTTGCCCACTTATAAAATAATCACTCAGAGGCTTAATATTTATAACTGCTTGATCATTAGCTCAGGGTTACTACTGATTAGCTTTTACACTAAAATTAACCCATAATTCTTATTTATGTTCAACCACAAGAATAGCTTTCTACTTTATGTCTCATGCTGGTCAAGATATAGAGACACCAAAGTACTGAGATACTGTGGTGTACAGACTTGAGCTACAGTATGGCGGGTTCATAGCATTTGGGCTTGAGTGAAGCATGGTAGATTCCTGCCACTGTACACAGTGGTGTCTACAAGCCATGCAGCATGGTGCATGGTGGATATAGCATTAGCTAGTACAGACAAAAAAAAGAAAGTAAAGGTTTTGGGGCTACATGCTACTAGATGGAAGCATAAACCCACTGCTTCCCAGAGTCTACAATGAGCATGGTTCCCAGAGCTGGTGATAAACATAGTTCTGCCATGTTAGAATGCTGTGATGGTGGAGCCAGCAACCAGAGCTGCCATTTCAGTACTAGCCACTGCAGTTTAAAGCAATAGATTCACAATAAGGCAGATTCAGATGGAATAAGACTTTAAATGATCTACAGTGTGTGTAGAAGAGAGAGGAAAATGCATATAGAGAGTTATATAAAGAAATAGAAAGTTTAAAAAAATAGTCATCTCACTTATCCAGAGGGCCTGATCCAGCTGGGGCTCCACAGTCTTTGGTTCATAATTCATGTGCTTCCATTCGTTTGGCTATTTGTCCCTGTGCTTTTTACAGTCTTGGATTCAACCCTCTGGATAAGTGAGACAATTGAATAGCTTGATCTGCTTGGGAGGCACCCAGTCTGTGGGACCAGGATCTGTCCTTAGTGCATGAGCTGGCTGTTTGAAACGTTGGGCTTACACAGGGACATTTTGCTCAGTCTGGAAGGAGGTGACAGGACCTGCCTGTACTGAATCTACCAGGTTTAAATGAATCCCCAGGGGTGCCTTGATCCTGGAGGACATGGGAATGGAGGGGAGGGGCTAGGGAGGAGGTGGCGGTGGGGGCGGGAGGGGGAGGACAGGGGAACCCATGGCTGATGTATAAAATTTAAAATACATAATAATAAAGAAAAAACCCACAAATATCTGTATAAAAAATAAAATTTGAAATAAAAAAAGGCTAGGCTCACAACCAAAAAAAATGTATTTAAAAAAAAAATCAGTGAATAAAATATATACCAAAAAAGTAAAATAAATAAATAAATAAATAAAGCCATTAAAGAGAAAGTAAAAGTAATATAAAGAATAAACCTCATTTAGATGGAAATCACACAGAGTCTGGATTATATTGTCTTTGAGATTATTAACTGCAGAGAGACATTTGATTGTAAAGGCTAATCAGTTAAATCAATAAATGTATTTTAAAGGTATCTTGACTTCAAAATTTGGATCCAAGGATATGTTGCTTTAGAAAGGAGGATCTGTTTTTGTTTCCCCAGGAAGCAAGAGACCATGGATTTGTTCCAGGTTAAGATGGATCAGATTTGATCAAGCCAGACCTGAACTTTATTTTTTTATTTTTTTTCCTAGTTGCTTTATTTCTTTTTTTTTCTTTTCTTTTTTTTTTATTACATTTGTGTTTTAATTTTACACATCAGCCATGGGTTCCCCTGTCCTCCCCACTCCCGCCCCCACCGCCACCTTCCCCCTATCCCCTCCCCTCCATTCCCATCTCCTCCAGGGCCAAGATTTCCCTGGGGATTTATTTAAACTTGGTGGATTCAGTACAGGCAGGTCCAGTACCCTCCTTCCAGGCTGAGCAAAGTGTCCCTGTGTAAGCCCAAGGTTCCAAACAGCCAGCTCATGCACTAAGGACAGGTCCAGGTCCCACAGCCTGGATGCCTCCCAAACAGTCAAGCCACTCAACTCAGACCTGAACTTTAACAGATTGTATCTATCAACAAAGATTATAGCCAGTCTTCCCAGGACTTGAACATTATCTCTAATTTTTTCAAGGTCGCCATAAGATTGCCAGTGTCCCCTGCCAGCAGGAAGCAGTATGAGAAGCTATGCCCCAATTCCCAAAATATTGTTTATGAATGTTAATTTTTATTTAAAGGGGGTTGATTATAAATACAATCTCTATAGAAGAAAAGGGAATATTATAGATATGATAGGATAGAGTAACTACTTGTTTAAAATGTTTTACATTGCTATGGATGTTAGTTTATAGATGAAAATTTAAAGTTAATTTTGTTATACTGTTTGTATATTCTTGTTTAAGGTATTCTGTTTATATAGATCATTTAAAAATGTAATATATAATTTAGAAATATGGATTAATAATTAGTCATCTATGGTAATCAAATTCATAGCCATGTTAACTTTTTTAGGTATATAAAGATATATTTCAATTAGGTAGGTAATCTTCAAACACTTCAAATACCTACAGAATATGGTATTTAAAAAACTTGACTTTCCTGGACAATGAGATATGTCTGCTCCTGGCAGCACCAATTGCTTCAAGGAGGATTATGGGCATTGAAGAAACTCATTATGGAGTTTGCTTTCTTTGTGGCAAAAGTTAGTTACTGGGCAAAAAAGTGCCCTTGCATCAAGTGATTGACAGTATGATGTATAAACTGGACATGCAGGACCCATAGGAAGGTGATCACTGAATTTGCCAAAACAAAGCAAAATAGTCCTTCAGGGCCCTGCTTTGCAAAAGGGACTGCCAGACATTCTACAGGACAAACAGAGAAGCAACTAAGAGACTTTAGGCCTATAGGCTGAAGATGGATATCCCAACATTGCAGAGGAACTTTGGATGACTGTCCAAGCAAACAGCTGTCTCTGTCATTCTAGATTTTTGGAAGTTGCTTACAATGAATGCACTCCCTGTTTACTTAGGTAATATTATATCCTTCTGGGGTCTTTGATATAGTTGAAGACTAGATAGTTATAATTTTCCTTGGTTATGATAAATGATAAATTAGAGATGAAATTTTAGACTCACAAATAAAGGATAGATGATAGAATATTTTCTTTAATTTTACAAAATACAAATAGATTAGATACAGTAGTTGTAATTATTGCTTGATAACTGTTTTGTTATATGTAATTTTACTATGTTAAAGTTAAAATCTTCCTTTTTGATTAGACAGAAAAGGGGAAGTGCTGTGGGATGTTGTTTTGTATGCTGTGAATATGTGTAGCTCTAATTGGTTGACTAATAAAGTGATGATTGGCCAGTAGCCAGCAGGAAGTATAGGTGGGTTAAGCAGACAAGGAGTATTCTGATAAGAGGAAGGGCAGAGTCAGGAGTCACCAGCCAGACACAGAAGAAGCAAGATGACAAAGCAGAACTGAGAAAAGGTACCAAGCCATGTAGCTAAGCATAAATAAGAATTATGGGTTAATTTAAGTCTAATAGATAATCAGTAATAAGCCTGGGCTAATGGCTGAGCAGTTATAAATAATATTAAGCCTCTGAATGATTATTTTATAAGTGGACAACAGGATTGTGGGGGCCTGGCAAGACCTGAGAAACATCCAACTACAGGTGGTGTCACTCTTGGGCAGGTGGTCCTGAGTGCAATAAGCAAGCAGGCTTCGCAAGCCATGGGGAGCAAGACACATAGGCAATATCCCTTCATAGTTTCTGTTTACCTCCTGAGTACCTGAGTTCAGATCCCCAGAACTCACAAGAAAGCTGAGTGTAGCTGAACATGCACCTGCAACTCCAGCACTGTGATGGATGGACACGTGAGGATAACCAATGCTTTCTGGCTGGCAGAGGAGTTTCAGGTTCAGAGAGAGACCTTGTGTCAAAAGAGTAAGTGGCAGAGTGAGACAGCAGGACACCAACACCCATTTCTATCCTCCTCATGAACATACACAGGTGCACATCCAGCATATATGAAGGCATACACCATACCACACAAGCACACATATTAATAATAATTTTAAATTTAAATACATAATACACCTTGCCCATACCTTTCCCTTATATTCTCATCCCCCATTCCTCTATTGCCCTAATTTGTCCTCAGTTTACTCAAGAAATCTAATCTATTTCACCTTCCCAGGGCAATCTATGCATCTCTCTTAGGGTCCTCCTTGTTTTCTAGCTTCTCTGGAGCTGTGGGTTGTAGTCTGGTTATCTTTTGCTTTACACCTAGTATCCACTTATGAGTAATTACATATTTTACATATATTTTTCTTTCTTAGTCTGGGCTACCTCACTCAGGATGATATTTTCTAGTTCAAATGAAAGAGATATCTTGATAGGGGGAAACACCATGGGGATAGGGAGCAACTGGGTGCTAGAGAAGTTCCCAGGAATCCACAAGGATGACCCCAAATAAGACTACTAGGAATAGTCGAAAGGGCACCTGAGCTGGCCTACTCAAGTAATCAGATTGGTGAATGCCCCATCATCATGGAACCTTCATGCAGTAACTGATGGAAGCAGATACAGAGATCCACAGACAACCACCAGGTTAAGTACCAGAAGTCCAGTTGAAGAACGGGCAGAGGGCATCAAGGGGCATTAAGATCATGATGGGGAAATCAACATAGACAACTGAACCAAGTTAGTGAGAACTCAGGAACTTTAGATCAATAGCTATGGAGCCTGCATGGGACTGGACTAGGCCCTCTGCATAAGTGAGACAGTTGTGTAGCTTAATCTGTTTAAGGGGCCCCTGGCAGCGGGATCAAAATCTGTCCCTGGTGTATGAGCTGGCTTTCTGGATCCCATTACTGTGTTGGAACACTTTGAACAACCTTGATTTGGTGGGGGGAGTGTCTTAGACCTGCATCAACTGAATGTACTAGACTCTGCTGACTTCCCATTTTAGAGGAGTAGGTGAGTGGTGGGTTGGAAGATGGCTAGAGGAAGTAGGAGGGATGATAGGGAGATGTTACTGGTATATAAAATGAACAAAAAATTCTTAATAAAGAAAATACATACATACATACATTCATGCATACATAATAAAAAGTATATTCCAAAGCTCAAAGTAAAATATTATTGATATAACTTAAACAAGTACATTTAAAAACTCACAATTAATGCAATTAAATCCCTTGGCTACCCATAGACTGTGGAATTGCAAGAATGTGAAGGCTGAGCATATCCTGACCGAATCCATCTCCCCCAAGACCCTGCAATAGCACTCTTGGGCATATATCCAAGGAATGCTCAATCATACCACAAGGGCATTTGCTCAGCTATGTTCATATCAGCATTGTTTGTAATAGCCAGAACCTGGAAACAACCTAGATGCCCTTCAACTGAAGAATGGATAAAGAAAATATGGTACATATACACAATGGAGTACTACTCAGCAGAGAAAAACAATGACATTATGAGGTTTGCAGGCAAATGGATGGAACTAGAAAAAAATCATCCTGAATGAGGTAACCCAGACTCAAAAAGACAAACATGGTATGTCATCACTCATAAGAGGATATTAGAAGTAAAACAAAGATGACTAGATGGCTACCCACAACTCCAGGGAGGCTACATAGAAAACAGGACCCCAAGAAAGATAGAGGGATCACCCAATGACAGAGAAATGGATGAGATCTGCTTGAACAACCTGGATGAGAGTGGGGTTAATGAAGGGAAAGGTTTTAAGGGAAAGAAAGCGTAGGGAAGCAGGAGATCCCAGCTGGATCAAGAACAGAAAGGGAGAACAAGGAGTAACAGACCATGATAAATGAAGACCACATGAGAAAAGGAAGAAGCAAAGTGCTAGAGAGGTCCCCAGAAATCCACAATGATACATCCACTGTAGACTACTGGCAATGGTGGAGAGAAAGCCTGATCTGACCTAGTCTGGTGATCAGATGACCAAACACCATAGCTGTCGTGCTGGAACTCTCATCCAATAACTGAGGAAATGGATGCAGAGATCCTTGGCCAGGCCCCAGGTGGAGCTCCAGGAGTTCAATTGTGGAGAAAGAGGAGGGACTGTAAGAGTGTGAATTGTTGAGACCAAGATTGGAAAAGCACAGGGACAAATAACCAAACTAATGGAAACACATGAATTATGACCCAAAAGCTGAGGAGACCCCAACTGGATCAGGCCCTCTGGATAAGTGAGACAATTGAATAGCTTGAACTGTTTGGGAGACACCCAGGCAGTGGGACCCGGACCTGTCCTTAGTGCATGAGCTGGCTGTTTAGAACCTTGGGCTTACACAGGGACACTTTGCTCAGCTTGGAAGGAGGGGACTGGACCTGCCTGTACTGAATCCACCAGGTTGAGCTGAATCCCCAGGGGAGTCTTGGCCCTGGGGAGATGGGAATGGAGTGGAGGGACTGGGGAGAAGGTGGGGGTGGCGGCAGGAGGGGGGAGGACAGGGGAACCCATGGCTGATGTGTAAAATTAAAACACAAATATAATAAATAAAAAAGGAGAAAAAACGAATTAGTGACAATATATGGTAGATACCAATGAAACAGTGTCATTTGTGTGAAGTATATAGGGAAATTAGAATACAGATGAAATTCATAATTATATTCCAAATGATATGTTTATTACATATAAAGTCAGAAATCCAATCATTCCATCTTAAATGCAATGTCATCACACAACTTGAAACTAGAAAAGTTAAAGAAGTCAATGAGAATAAGAGGTAGAAAATTTTTGTTGTGTTCATATAGATATAAAATGAAGGATTTGTGATCTGGACATTTCCACTAGGAATGTGACTTGATTGCTAGTTTATCCTGAATAAGAACCTTGTTTTGGGATGTGGAAGATGGCTCATTGGTAACAGTATTTTGGTTAAAGCATTAGGGCCTGTCTTAGACTCTTTAGCACCACTCAGAAAAGCAGGGTATGGTTGCTTGTGCCTGTAATCCCAATGTTGGAAGGGAGAGACACATGACCAGGTATTTCCTGGTTAGTCAACCTGGCTAAAGAGGCAAGCTTCAAGTTCATTGAAAGCCCCCTCAAAGGAATAAAGCACTGATGGAGACATATGGGTAGCACTCTCCTCTGACCTCTGCTTGTGCACACATGGAGATAACACACACACACACATGCACACTCGCACACACACACACACACACACATACATGTACACACAAAATGCCCCCCATACTTACACACTATACATATAGAAACACATATATACATATATACACATATACACACATATAGCCCACATACAATCATGCACAACAAATATTCACACATATATCATACAGACACACATACATACATATAATATATGTATACACATCATACACACACACAAACACAAACATATGAATACCACATATTGACTCAAACCAGAAGGAATAAGGTTCCTGAGCAAGGTGTCAAGTGAGAGGATCCAAAATGAGGAATTAAGATGACCAAAGGAATATCTGGGATTGGGATTCTTTCATAAGCTGATGACTTATGCCCAGCAAGGTTATGAAGAAATACAGCATGCTATATATTATCTAAAGTGCGAAAACAGTAGACTGCTAAGACAGTGTTGGGAAAGAGATCATATGATACCTCAGAAACCTTAGGACTGATAACTACAATCCCAGGGCAAGAGTCAAGTTCCTAGAAGTCACAACTTTGTCTCCTTGGATTCACTGGGCTCCAGTCCTAAACATGCCATGCTACATGTTCTCTTGGGCAAGGATGTAGAAATAAAGTCCTCTTTGTCTTTTCATTATGTCCTCTGAGAAAATTTGAGTTGGTCTTTCTCCCCATAACATACATACACACCTTGTGCTAAACTACACAAAGTATATCCTTCAATTATAAAGGAGATGAATTCCAAGTTAAAGGCATGTGGCTGTCTGCCTCATGAATGGTTGATAGTCTTCTTGCTCTATCCTCATAAAGGAAGTAAATAAAGGAAATGGTCTGATTTTTTAGTAGCCATTATTCCATGTATGAGCTTATAAACAGGGCCACAGCCATTCTTCTGAACTGAAAGATCTCATGTTGTAACAGCATCAGATAGCAAGGTATGGTTTCAACATGGAAGCTTTGTGGGAAAGCTTACATCCAGTGCATGATATTTGGTTTGAAGTCTGTGGTGATTATAGATTGTTCTGTAATAATTCTCCTGTCCTCTATACAGGAACAGTCCTGGTAACCACCAATTTGCCATGGCCTTGTATTTTCCATTGAAAAAATCAACAGAAACCACCTTCTTTTTACCTAATATGTTTCTAGGATGTGGTATTTACAGTGCTGGACTAGATCAAGAAGAGACAGAATAGAGTTTCCTCATTTGGAAGAATCAAACTTGTCCATAACTAGACCTGCAGAAGAGAAGAAAATATGTGACAACAATCACAGGAAGAACATGGGAAATTTCTTCCCTAATTGGCATATTTATGGGACTTTATAAATATTCAGGTGAGATTAGGTGGATGGAAACAATGAAAGCATTCTCCTTACATTCACCATTTGCATATAAACAAAAATAGTCTTGGGTTGGATGAGTCATGTAACATAAATTTTAATTGGACTTAATAATGAAAACCAAGAGTCAGATATTGAGGTAAATGCTGACATATCAGAGAAGTAAAGGAACAGCCAAAGTCACCTCTTAACCTCCATAACTCTGACACTTCAGACTGAAAGGCAGGCCCAGTCCCTGTCTCTGACCACTTTATATTGCACTCTTCATCCAGTCATATTACTTCCTCTCTGTCTGTCCAGACCTCCAGACCTCTATGGTCAACTAAAGCTTGCCTGAAAATCAGAGGATGAAGCTGATTTTCAGGCAAGCTTTATTTGTTAGAGTACAAACAAAATATCAACACAATTCTCCCTTTTTGTCTAAAATAAAAAGAGATATATCTAATAAAGAAAAATATAAATAATAAGTATAATAACTTTATATAATATATTCAGGCAATAAATACAGCAACAATGTCTAATCCATAAACATTTCACAAATTCAGAGAAAATACTCCATTATCCAGCCTGTTGTGGTGAGTCCCAAAAGGTTATAACTAATTCACCTATCCTAATTTGCATTACCATCTCAAAACTATCTTTTAATGTCTCTCAACTTTACTCCTCTTTACTGAATTTCTTTTCTGAATCTGGTAACAAGGAACACTATAACTATAAAATCTTCAACTCCATGAGAGACACAAGAAATAAATAATATTACCTGAGTAAGCAGGAAGTGCAAGCAAGCAAGCAAGCAATTTCCAAAATATGTGAGAAATGACAGAAACAGCTGGCTTCCTGGATTGTTATCCAAGTTTCCTATATAACGTTAGGGCATACATCTTCATCCTACAGGCCTAGAATATCTGACAGACATTCCCATGAAGAATGGTATTCTGAAATGCTGTGCTACCTTGTCTTGGCAAAGTCCATCACTTTCTTTGGTGTCCTGGTTGTCCAATTCAGACAGCATACTGTCAGCACTCAAGGAAAGGGCACCTTCTTGCCCAGTGGCTTACTTTTGCTACAAAGAAAGTAAACTCTACATGGAGATTCTCCAATGACCATCATCTTTTCCAAAGGAGATTGGTGCTTGCAGGATCAGATGTGTCTCATCATAAAAAATAGAGCCTAGTTATTAAAACATCTTAAAATCTATAGATCTCTGAAATGTTTTAAGGTAACCTGTCTATCTAAGACATTTCTATGTCTGACCTTGAAAACATACCTAATATGACTACAAGTTTAATTGTAAGGATTAGCTATAACTTGCATTTCTTTATATCCTAATTAGTTGGTAATAATAACTTTCAAGGACTAGAAATTTTCATTACATTGTTAAATGAGCTGTATACGTACAATACCTTGAACAGTGTAGAAATGTATGTACAGTATGTTCTAACAAAAACAATATCAAATTTTTATCAATATACTAAGATCTATACCAATGTAACGTATTTAAAACAAGGAGTTTCTTTTTAAGAGTAGATTCAATAATCTACACTCTTATACTATTTTATGTATAACCCCCATTTTAGAGTAGATTCAAATAATCTACCCTTTTATTATATTATTTCTATATCCCCATTTTCCTTTTTGAATAGAATCAATTATATAACCTTTTATCCTATGATATCTATATCCCCTTTTTTCTTTTTCTTTTTCTTTCCAAACAAGAACCCTGAAAATTATCTCCTTTGTTTGGCTTTTTTTCAGCCATTATCAATAACAACTTGTAACCAACCACCCTAAACAATGAAAAATATCCATAACCCATACAAGGACCAAAAACCACCACCTCCACCTCTTGTGAATGTGGGTATCCTGTTGTTAAAATTATTTCCTGCTGTCTGGGAGTGACAGCATCTTTATGGGGTTCTGAAAAGAAAAATGTGGGTTAATTGTCAAGTCCTAGGAGAGGTAGCTGTATCATTAGTTGTCCAGTTCCTTCATAGTGGGAATATACAGGGCTTATATCGAGTCCTGGCTGGACTATCTCCACTAGCCACCTCCAGATTGTCCTGAGTAATTTGTAATCCAAAGCCAATCTTTATGTGGTGTTTGTCAGCTTAGAGGTGTTATCATATTCTTGGTGGGGACCCATCTTCCTTTTGGAGACTTTAAAGATTGCTATCAGGCATGGTCATGGTTCACTGTAGAAAACTTAACCGTTTTAAATGTCATATGCAGTAGATATCAAAGTAGTTAAAGGATCAATATTTTTTATGTACTTCTAGGGTACCAAAATTTAATTTCTAGTATCCTGATAAAGACTCAAACCCAAAATCATATACAGGAAGCTAGATGAAGACTTTTTCTAGAATTAGTTAGTACTCTATATAAACATTAATATCATGACCAAATATTTGTATATGTATATAATATAAAATTTGACATAATATTGATATCATAAGAAAAGTTTTAAAGAGTCAAAATAAAACCAATGGATTATGAGATTAGTAGCAATAAAATATTCCTTAAATTTGCGTTTTCCTTTGTCCCATATCAAGTGGCTCTTCTGATATGAAAGAGAGATTTTAAATTTTACTTTAACAAGCATACTTGGGTTTAGAGAAGGAAAGATCAATACTCCAACTCTAAAGCCAGCTTTAATTTTCAATTGAACTGGGACTACAATAAGAGCATTTGCATTTTGTGTCGGTAAAAAACAGCAGAAACAACAACTTTTAGGAAGATCTATGTAATTTTATCCTGTTGGAAATGTGATATACAAGTAGGCTAATTTACTCCTTTTCTTGGGACATCTTTTTTCTGCATAATTTGTCCTTTTATGTCATGTCTCTAATTTGTTCAGTGGTCTTCAGATTCCTTAGCTGCATCCCATCCTTCTCCTGGAAAGACAAAAACAAAACCATTCCCCACCCTAATTTTGGGGAGATTCTCTTTTAGCAAGTTATATATGATCAATGTTAGTTTAGATTGAGTGGTCATTCTGGTTGATTAACTATTACCTCTTTTAATTAAAAGATCTATCTTCTTCAAATAGACCTTCTATTAATTATGATGGTATCCATAGCTTTTGTTCTCCTGAGGAAACAAAAGCAAACATCTTCCCCAATGTAACACATATCCTGGTTTCCATTCTGAGGTCAGCACATCTTTAAAGTATACATACTGTCTTAATTCCTCATTTTTTTTTTCTATTTTCCAATGTCTCTCTCCATAGCTGTCATTCCTAACTCATCAGCATTTAGAAAATTCAAAGTGAATAAAGCATTATGCAATCTATTTCTGGGAGTCTTTATTACAACTTTCTGTTTATTTAGTGATCCTTTAGAATGCAATTTGACCTTTCTGTAACTGCTTGCCCTGTAGGATTGTGTTGTATACCTGCAATAAGCTTTTTATTGTAATAAGCAATAAACTGTTTCATTTTACTAAAGAGGTATGCTGGAGCATTGTCAGTTCTAATTTGTACATGTATGCCCGTGATGGCCATAACTTCTAACAAAGGTTTTATTTTTTATTATTATTATATTTGTGTTTTAATTTTACACATCAGCCATGGATTCTGCAGTCCTCCTCCGCCTGCCCCAACCCCCTCTTTCCCCCCATCCCCTCCACTCCATTCCCATCTCCTCCAGGACCAAGACTCCCATGGGGATTCAATTCAACCTGGTGGATTCAGTACAGGCAGGTCCAGTCCCCTCCTTCAAGGCTGAGTGAAGTGTCCCTGTGTAAGCCCAAGGTTCCAAACAGCCAGCTCATGCACTAAGGACAGGTCCGGGTCCCACAGCCTGGATGCCTCCCAAACAGTTCAAGCTATTCAATTGTCTCACTTATCCACAGGGTCTGATCCAGCTGAGGGCGCCACAGCATTTGGTTCATACTTCATGTGCTTCCATTCATCTGGCTATTTGTCCCTGTGCTTTTTCCAATCTTGGGCTCAATAATTCACACTCTTACACTCCCTTTTCTTTCTTAAAAATTGGATACCTGGAGCTTCACCTAGGGCTTGGCTGAGGATCTCTGAATCCACTTCCCTCAGTTATTGGATGAGAGTTCAAACTTGACTGTTAGGGTGTTGGGCCATCTGATCACCAGACTAGGTTAGATCAGCCTATCTCTCGACCATTGCCAGCAGTCTACAGAGGATGTATCATTGTGGATTTCAGGGAACCCCTCCAGCACTCTGCCTATTCCTATTCTCATGTGGTCATCATTTATCATGGTCTGTTATTCCTTGTTCTCCCTTTCTGTTCTTGATCCAGCTGGGATATCCTGCTACCCTAAGCTTTCTTTCCCTCAAACCTTGCCCTTCATTGCTCCCACTGTTGTCCAGGTTGTTCATACAGATCTCATCCATTTCTCTGTCATTGAGTGATCCCTGTGTCTTTCCTAGGGTCTTGTTTTCTAGGTAGCCTCCCTGGAGTTGTGTAGCAGTCTAGTCATCTTTCTTTTGCATCTAGTATCCTCCTATAAGTGAGACATACCATGTTTGTCCTTCTGAGTCTGGGTTACCTCACCCAGGATGATTTTTTTCTAGATCCATCCATTTGCCTGCAAACCTCATGATGTCATTTTTTTTTCACTGCTGAGTAGTACTCCATTGTGTATATGTACCATATTTTCTTTATCCATTCTTCAGTTGAAGGGCATCTAGGTTGTTTCCAGGTTCTGGCTATTACAATCAATGCTGATATCAAATAGCTGAGCAAATGCCCTTGTGGTATGATTGAGCATTCCTTGGGTATATGCCCAAAAGTGCTACAGCTGGGTCTTCGGGGAGATGGATTCCCAATTTTCTAAGGAAGCACCATATTGATTTCCAAAGTGGCTGTACAAGCTTGCATTCCCACCAGCAGTGGAGGAGAGTTCCCCTTGCTCCACATCCTCTCCAGCATAAGCTGTCTTCTGTGTTTTTGATCTTAGCCACTCTGACAGGTGTAAGGTGATATCTCTGATTTGTTTGATTTGCATTTCCCAGATAATTAGGGATGTTGAGCAATTCCTTAAATGTCTTTCAGCCATTTGAACTTCCTCTGTGGAGAATTCTCTGTTTAGTTCTATAGCCCATTTCTTAATTGGACTGTTGGGCATTTTGATGTCTAATTTCTTGAGTTCTTTTTATATTCTGGATATCCGCCCTCTGTCAGATGTGGGGTTGGTGAAGACCTTTTCCCATTCTGTAGGCTGTGGCTTTGTCTTGTTGACCATGTCCTTTACTCTACAAAAGCTTCTCAGTTTCAACAGGTCCCATTGATTGATTGTTTCTCTCAGTGTTTGTGCTACTGGTGTTATATTTACAGAGTGATCTCGGGTGCCAATGCATTCAAGAGTACTTCCTACTTTCTCTTGTATCAGGTTCAGAGTAACTGGATTTATGTTGAGGTCTTTGATCCACTTGGACTTAAGTTTTGTGCAGGGTGACAGATATGGATCTATTTGCAGCCTTCTACACATTGACATCCAGTTATGCCAGCACCATTTGTTGAAGATGCTTTCTTTTTTCCACCATACATTTTTGGCTTCTATGTCAAAAATTATATGTTCATAGGTGTGCGGGTTAATATCACGGTCTTCAATTCGATTCCATTGGTCCACATGTTGGTTTTTATGCCATAACCAAGCTGTTTTTATTACGGTAGCTCTATAGTAGAGCTTGAGGTCAGGGATTGTGATGCCTCCAGAGGTTGTTTTATTGTACAGGATTCTTTTGGTTATCCTGGGTTTTTTGTTTTTCCATATGAAGTTGAGTATTATTCTTTCCAGATCTGTGAAGAATTGTGTTGGTAATTGGTTTGATGGGGATTGCATTGAATCTGTAGATTGCATTTGGTAAGATCGCCATTTTTACTATGTTAATCCTGCCTATCCATGAGCATGGGAGGTCTTTCCATTTTCTGACATCTTCAATTTCTTTTTTCAGGGACTTAAAGTTCTTGTCATATAGGTCCTTCACATGCTTAGTTAGAGTAACCCCAAGGTATTTTATATCATTTGTGGCTACTGTAAAGGGTAATGTATCTCTGATTTCCTTCTCAGCCTGTTTTTCTACTGTATATAGGAGGGCTTCTGATCTTTTTGAGTTGATCTTGTATACTGCTATGTTGCTGATGGTTTTTATTAGCTATATCAGTTCCTTGGTTGAATTTTGGGGATCACTCAAATATACTATAATGTCATCTTCAAATAGGGAAAGGTTGAATTCTTCCTTTCCAATATGTATCCCCTTAATCTCTTTATGTTGTCTTTTAGCTCTGGCTAGAACTTTAAGTACTATATTGAATAAGTATGCCTTGTTCCTGATTTTAGTGGTATTGCTTTGAGTTTCTCTCCAATTAATTTGATATTGGCTGTTGGCTTGCTGTAGATTGCCTTTATTATGTTTAGGTATGTTCCATGTATTCCTGATCGCTTCAAGACCTTTAACATGAAGGGGTGTTGGATTTTGTCAAATGGCTTTTCTGCATCTAGTGAGATGATCATGTGGTTTTTTTTTTTTTTTCTTTGAGTTTGTTTATATGGTGTATTACATTGACAGACTTTCATATGTTGAACCACCCTTGCATCCCTGGGATGAAATCTACTTGATCATGGTGGATAATTGTTTTGATGTGTTCTTGGAGTCTGTTCACCAGAATTTTATTGAGTATTTTTGCATCAATGTTCATGAGGGAGATCGGCCTGTAGTTCGCTTTCTTTGTTGCATCTTTGTTTGGTTTAGGAATCAGGGTAATTGTAGCCTCATAGAAGGAGTTTGGTAATATACCTCCTACTTCTATTGTGTGGAACAATTTAAAGAGTATTGGTATTAAGTCTTCTTTGAAGATCTGGTAGAAGTCTGCAGTGAAACCATCTGGTCCTGTGCTTTTTTTGGTTGGGAGAATTTTAATGACTGATTCTATTTCCTTAGGGGTTATTGGACTATTTAAATGGTTTATCTGATCTTGATTTAACTTAGGTATGTGGTACCTATCCAGAAAATTATCCTTTTCTTTTAGATTTTCCAGCTTTGTGAAGTAGAGGTTTTTGAAGTATGACCTGATGATTCTCTGGATTTCTTCATTTTCTGTTGTTATGTGTCCCTTTTCATTTCTGATTTTGTTAATTTGGATGCGCTCTCTCTGTCTTTTGGTTAGTTTGGATAAGGGCCTGTCTATCTTGTTGTTCGTCTCAAAGAACCAACTCTTTGTTTCATTAATCCTTTGTATTGTTCTCTTTATTTCTATTTTATTGATTTCAGCTCTCAATTTGATAATTTCCTGGCATCTGTTCCCCCTGGGAGATTTTGCTTCTTCCTGTTCAAGGGCTTTCAGGTGTGCTGTCAAGTCACTAGTGTGAGATTTCTCCAGATTCTTAATGTGGGCATTTAGTGCTATGAATTTCTGTCTTACCACTGCTTTCATGGTGTCCCATAAGTTTGGGTGTGTGGTGTATTCATTTTCATTGATCTCTAGGAAGTCTTTAATTTCTTTCTTTATTTCTTCCTTAACCCATTGGTGATTCATTTGAGCGTTATTCAGTTTCCATGAGATTGTAGGATTTCTGTAGTTTTTCCTGTTGTTGAAATCTAAGTTTAAACCATGGTCGTCCAAAAGAACACAGGAGGTTATTCCAATTTTTTTGTATCTGTTGAGATTTGCTTTGTGGCCAAGTATGTGGTCGATTCTAGGGAAGGTTCCATGGGGTGCTGAGAAGAAGGTATATTCTTTTTTGTTCGGGAGGAATGTTCTGTAGATGTCGAATAAGTCCATTTGAGGTATAACATCAGTTAAGACCATTATGTCTCTGTTTAGTTTCAATTTGGCTGATCTGTCCATAGGTGAAAGTTGGGTGTTGAAGTCTCCCACTATTAATGTGTGGGGTTTTATATGTGCTTTAAGCTTTAGTAATGTTTCTTTTACATATGTGGGTGCCCTTGTGTTTGGGGCATAAATGTTCAGAATTGAGACTTCATCTTGATGGATCTTCCCTGTGATGAGTATGTAAGTCCTTCATCATCTCTTTTGATTGATTTTAGTTTGAAGTCTATTTTGCTGGATATTAGGATGGCTACACCAGCTTGCTTCTTAAGACCATTTGATAGGAAATTCTTTTCCCAGCCTTTTATTCCTATGAGGTGTCTGTCTTTGAATTTGAGGTGTGTTTCTTGTATGCAGCAGAAAGATGGGTCCTGTTTTCATATCTATTCTGTTAGTCTGTGTCTTTTTATAGTTGAATTAATTCCATTGATATTATGGGATATTAATGACCAGTGATTGTTCGTTTCTGTTATTATTTTTAATTTTTGGTGGTAGTGTGTGTTTACTGCTGTGGTGTTATCTGTTGCCTGTGTTTTCATGGGTGTATCTGCCTTCCTTAGGTTGGAATTTTCCTTCTAGTGCTTTCTGTAGGGCAGGGTTTGTGGATAAGGATTGTTTAAATCTGGTTTTGTCTTGGAAGGTCTTGTTCACTCCATCTATGATGATTGAAAGTTTTGCTGGGTATATTAATCTAGGCTGGCATCCTTGGTCTCTTAGTGTCTGCATTATATCTGTCCAGGTCCTTCTGGCTTTCAAAGTCTCCATCAAGAATTTGGGTGTTATTCTGATGGGTTTGCCTTTATAAGTCATTTGGCCTTTTTCCTTTGCTGCCCTTAATAGTCTTTCTTTATTCTGTACATTTAGTTGCTTAATTATTATGTGGTGAGGGGACTTTTTTGGGGGGGCCTATTCTGTTTGGTGTTCTATAGGCTTCTTGTATCTTCATAGGCATTTCATTCCTTAAGGTGGGAAAGTTTTCTTCTATGATCTTATTAAATATATTTTCTGGTCCTTTGAGTTGTTATTCTTCTCCTTCCTCTATCCCTATTATTCGTAGGTTTGGTCTTTTCATGGTGTCCCAAATTTCTTGGTCATTTTGGGTCATGGCTTTGTTGGTTTTAGTGTTTTCTTTGACTGATGAATCTCTTTCTTCTACTGTATCTTCAACACCAGAGATCCTGTCTTCCATCTTTTGCATTCTGTTGGTTATACTTGCCTCTGAAGTTCCTGTTTGTTTACTCAGATTTTCTATTTCCAACATTCCTTCTGCTAGTGTCTTCTTCATTTTTTCTATTTCCCTCTTCAGGTCTTGGACTGTCTCCCTTGCTTTTTCATGATTTTCTTTCAAGGATTTATTGTTTTCTTCTGCTTTAATTGTCCTTTCCTCTAGTTTTTTTAAAGCGTTCTTCCCATTTTTTGTTTGTCTGTTCCTCTACTTTATTTTTGATTTCTTCTATATAAGGCTCTAGCCTCTTCATGATGTTACTTATAAGGTTGTTTTCTTCTTCTTCTTCCATTTCATGATGTTCAGTTCTAGCTGTTCGAGAAGGGCTAGGTTCTGGTGATGCTGTATTGCTCTTTATTTTGTTGTATGTACTTCTGCCTTGGCGTCTGCCCATCTCCTCATGTGTTTGTTCTTGGTCTTATCAGTGCACTTGGTGCAGACAGAGCTGACAGATTTAGGGTTCCTCTTTCTGGTCCAGATGGAAGCTCTGGACCAGATGGGAGCTCTGGTCCAGATGAGAGTGCTGGCCGGATAGGAGCTGGAGTCTGGACTCTGAGTCTCAGGAAGTCCTTGGGGTCTCCTTATCTTGCCCAGATGGGATCTCCTCTTGTCCAGATGGAAGTTCCGGGACAGGATGGAAGCTCTGGTCCAGATGGGATTTCCAGGGCAGGATGGAATGCTGGACACTAGTCTCTAAGTCTCTGGAATTGGCTGGTGTCTCCAGCAGATGGGTGTGGTGGCAAGGTGTTAAAGGTTGTAGTGTCCACCAGTGGGTCTCTCTCTCTCTGGTTCTGATGGCAGCTCCGGGGCAGATGGGAGCCTGGGGCTGGTCTCTGAGTCTCAGGAAGTAGCTGGGGTCTCTGGCAAATGGGTGTTGGGGCAGGGTGTGGAGACTGCAAGGTCTACCTGCAGTCTTGGAAAAGGGGAGCCTTCCCACAGGGCCTGCAGATTGGCCAGAAACTGGGGCCAAGTTGGGCAGGTCCTCCCAGGATGGTGCCCAGGGTTGGGATCCAGGGGTGGTTGCCTCTCTGGCTATAACCCCAGGCCCTCACCTCTGGTCTAGATGGGAGTTCCGGTGCAGATGGGAGCTGGGGGTTGGTCTCTGAGTCTCAGGAAGTGGCTGGGGTCTCAGGCAAATGCATGTGGGGGCATGGTGTGGAGACTGCAGGGTCTGCCTGCAGTCTTGGAAAAGGGGAACCTTCCCACAGGTCCCACAGATTGGCTGGAAACTGGTGCCAAGGTGGGCAGGTCCTCCTAGGATGGTGCCCAGGGGTGGGACCCAGGGGCGGTTGCCTCTCTGACTATAACCCCCAAAATATTGAATGCTTCATGAATTTGCCTGTCATCCTTGTGTAGGGGCCATGCTAATCTTCTCTGTATCCTTCCAATTTTAGTATATGTGGTGCTGAAGTGAGCACACAAAGGTGTTATTATGGAATCAGCCTTTTCAGAACTCAAAGCAGTTGCCCATTGAAATCCTGAATATGTATCAGACACCAGATATAATGCAAATTCTAAATGATCTTAATAATAAACCCAGTGCCAGATATCAGGGTAAATGCTGGAAGATGAGAGGAGCATCCAAAGTCACATCTTAACCTCCAGGAGTTCTCATACTGAAAAGAGGAATGAGCGCCGGTCTCTGCTTACCTTATATTTCTTTCTCTGCCCAGCCACCTTATTTCCTGTCTGTCTGTTCAGACCTCCAGACCTCTATGGTTACCAAATGGATCCACCCTCTGATCTTCAGGCAAGCTTTATTTGTTAGAGCACAAACAAAATATCACCACAATTCATTAATGTTTTCTGTGTAATCATGAGGATAGACATTTGGAGACCAGAAACACCCATGTCCTCATGATCATAGAGCAGGGATGACATGATCTAGGAGCATTCTTTCTTCTAGTGTAGGCAAGAAAACAGAGTCCCAGTTTCCTAGATGGACCCTGCCTCAAGAATAATATCATAATGCCTTATTCTGACAATCATATATTCACACTTGTGCATTCACCTCTACAAACATGGACACACACACACACACACACACACACACACACACACACATACACACACACCACACCACATCATACCAGACCACACCAAACAAGCAAACTTTTAAATACAATCTGTTAAAATACATAGCCTTATCAGGCAATGTGGCAAACACCTTTATTTCCAGCACTCAGGAGGCAGAGACAGGCAGATCTCTGTGAATTCAAGTACAGCCTGGTTGACAGAGCAAGTTCTAAGACATCCATGGCTACAAGAGAAACCCTGTCTCAAAAAACAAAACAAAACAAAAAAGCATTGTCTTTAATGGTATATACTCTGAGGTTTGTTTGCTATACCTCATTTCTTTTGTTTGGATATACATGAAAGGTATGACAAATGCACAAGTGAGCATGGCAAAAGTGAATATTTCATCTCATCTTCTAGAATGAAGTCAGGATGTTGGAGAAGACCAAATACTAATTTAACTTTCTATCAATATAGGCTACATTTTCATACTCAATAAATCTGCAATTTCTGGAATGTCCTCCATTATTAATCTCCCTGTTCTCTTCTTTAGCTTACATTTGGGCCTTTTGAAGCCAATATGAATGACCCTGTACATTTTCCCTTTCTTTGTCAGATGGCTGCCAAGGACTCTTCTCTGGCCTTAGGCATGGCCTCATTGTTTGCCAATTTCAGATGGAAATGGGTAGGGTTTTTCATCTTAGATGATGAGAAATGCCTTCACTTTGTCTCAGACTTGATACCAGAGATGGAAAGAAACAGAGTCTGTGCAGCATTCATAGAAATGATCCCAGTCACTCATAAGTTCTACATGAGTAACAATGATGTATACCATAGCCTGATTGTGAAGAATTCAGCAAACGTTTTTTATCATTTATGTCAACATTGAATCTTATTTAGCTGTGCTATTTAGAAGATGGGAGTTTAGGCTCCCATGGAGTAACTGGGTCACCACATTACAATGGAAAGTTAATTACTGCTATGAGGAACTTCATTCTGGACTTATTTTATGGACTCTCAGCTTTTCTCAGCATCATGGCAAAATTTCTGCTTTCAAAGATTTTGGAAAGACAATCAATCCTTCCAAGTACATGGAAGACATTTCCCTGAAGGATTGTGGGAGATTTATTTTAACTGCTCACTATCTAAAGCTTCCTGAACATTATTTAAAAAATCATTCATCAAGGGGTTTATTGAAGTGGTTACCTTGGTATCACTATGAAATGTCCATTAATTATGGTGGTTACCATATGTACAATGATGTATAAGCTGCGGCCCACACCTCCACAAGATGCTTATGCAACAAATAGACATACAACCAATGAAAAATGGTGGAAGACTAGTAAGTCTCACCTGGAAGGTAATGATCTTTTCTTTGGATGGTGTATAGTGTTACCAAGGTAACTTAATGCCCCATGGGTGCTTGAAACAAGTGCCTTTAAATTCTTTATAGCAAAGATAAGATATTACAGACATTTTTACTGCCTAAAAGGAAACTCTAGACCTGAGTAGAAATCAGAGTTAATATATCAATATCATGGGATGAAACACTTATATACTGAGGCAAACAGTTCAGGTTAATGAGGCCATCAGCACCATGCCTTCTAAGATCCTCAACAAGTAAATTCTTATCTCTTCCCAAGAGTTTCTTAAATGAGAAGTGAACTGATATTTCAAGATCATATAGATTATCACCATATAAAGTAAACTTAGAACATCTCATGAAACTGTATCTGCTATAGACACTGTCTTAGATTTCTTTCCTTTGCCATGATAAAATATGTAAAGAAAAGGCACGTAAGCAAGAAAGGGTATAGTTGTAAGTTTTCTCTGGTCCCTCCAAGCTCCTGTGGCCCAGTGGTCCCACAGCTGCTTTTGAAATAATCACTCAGAGACTTATATTATTTTCAAACTATACAGCCTAATGGCTCAGGCTTCTTTCTAACTAGCTCTTACATCTTCAATTAACCTATTTCTACAAATCTATACTTTGCCATATGGCTTGTAGATTACTGGTACTTTACATCTTGCTTCTCATGGTGGTAGCTAGCAGCATCTCCTCTGCTCTCCTTTTTCCTTCCTCTCTCTCCAGTTGGAATGTACTGCCTACCCTTATTCTGCCTCACCATTGGTCAAACAGTTTTATTTATCAACCAATCAGAGCAACACATACTCACAGCATACAGAACAACATCCAACAGCACTTCCCCTTTTCTATGTAATCAAAAAGAAAGGTTTTAACCTTAGCATAGTAAACTTACATATGACAAAACAATTATCAAGCAATAATTACAGTTACAATATTTAATCTATTTGTATTTTGCAACATTAAAGAAAATATTCTATCATTGATCCTTTATTTGTGAGCCAAAGTTTCATAACTAATTTATCTTTTTATCATAACCAAGGAAAATTGCAATTATAACTATCTAGTCTTCAACTACATCAAAGACTCCAGAAGGATATAATATTATCTAAGTAAACAGGAAGATCATTGTAAGCAGTTTCCAGAAATCTAGAATGACAGAGACAGCTGGCTGTCTGGACAGTCACCTAAAGTTCCTCTGCAGTGTTGGAGCTTCCACCTTCAGTCTATAGGCCTGGAGTGTCTCAGTCATTTCTTTCTTTGTTTTGTAGAATGTCTGGCAGTTTCCTCTGCAAAGCAGGAACCTGAAGGACCATCTTGCCTTGCAAAGTTCAGTGATCACCTTTCTATGGGTCCTGCATATCCAGTTGATACAACATTTTGTCAAGCAGTCCAGGCAAGAAATGTTTCTTGCATAAGTGGCTATTTTTGTCAAGAAGAAGATAAGCTCCATATGGGGTGTCTTCAGTACCCATCTTTCTCTTTGAAGTAAATTGGTGCTGCCAGGAGCAAACTTGTCTCACCATCCAGAAAGTCTAAGTTTTTAAAACATTTTAAATGCCACATTTTATAGGTCTTTGAAGTGTTTGAAGATTGACTAACTGAATTGTATTTATGTATACCTAGAAAACTTAACTAGGTATATATAAGTTTGATTATCAAAGAAGACTAATTATTAATCTGTATATCTTAATTATCCACTATAATTTAAATGAGTACCATAAACATAATAACTGAAACAAGAGTAAAAATATACATACAGTATAACAAAATAAAGTTTAAATTTGTATCAGTAAACTAAAATCTATAGCAATATAAAACATTTTAAACAAGTTGTTACTCTTTTTCTCCTTTTTTATTTATTATATTTGTGTTTTAATTTTACATATCAGCCATGGGTTCCCCCTGTCCTCCCCCTTCCTGCCCCTGCCCCACCTTCCCCCCAGTCCCTCCCCTCCATTTCTATCTCCTCCAGGGCCAAGACTCCCCTGGGGATTCAATTCAACCTGGTGGATTCAGTACAGGCAGGTCCAGTCCCCTCCCTTCCAAGCTGAGCAAAGTGTCCCTGTATAAGCCCAAGGTTCCAAACAGCCAGCTCATGCACTAAGGAGAGGTCCGGGTCCCACTGCCTGGGTGTCTCCCAAACAGTTCAAGCTATTCAATTGTCTCACTTATCCAGAGGGCCTGATCCAGTTGGGGGCTCCATAGCTTTTGGTTCATAATTCATGTGTTTCCATTAGTTTGGCTTTTTGTCCCTGTGCTTTTCCAATCTTGGTCTCAACAATTCACGCTCTTACAGTCCCTTCTCTTTCTTGACAATTGGATTCCTGGAGCTCCACCTGGTGCCTGGCCAAGGACCTCTGCATCTACTTGCATTAGTTATTGGATGAGAGTTCCAGAAGGATTGTTAGGGTGTTTAGTCATCTGATCACCAGACTAGGTCAGATCAGGCTTTCTCTTGACCATTGCCAGCAGTCTATAGAGGATGTATCATTGTGGATTTAAGGGGACATCTCCAGCACTCTGCCTATTCCTGTTCTCATGTGGTCTTCATTTATCATGGTCTGTTATTCCTTGTTCTCCCTTTCTGTTCTTGATCCAGCTGGGATCTCCTGCTCCCCTAAGCTTTCTTTCCCTCAAACCTTGCCCTTCATTACTCCCACTGTCATCCAGGTTGTTCATACAGATCTCATCCATTTCTCTGTCATTGGGTGATCCCTGTGCCTTTCCTAGGGTCCCGTTTTCTAGGTACCCTCCCTGGAGTTGTGTAGCAGTCTAGTCATCTTTGTTTTACATCTAGTACCCTCCTATAAGTGAGTACATACCATATTGGTCTTTTTGAGTCTGGGTTACCTCACTCAGGATGATTTTTTTTAGATCCATCCATTTGCCTGCAAACCTCATGGTGTCATTGTTTTTCTCTGCTGAGTAGTACTCCATTGTGTATATGTACCATATTTTCTTTATCCATTCTTCAGTTGAAGGGCATCTAGGTTGTTTCCAGGTTCTGGCTATTATAAACAAAGCTGATATGAACATAGCTAAGCAAATGCCCTTGTGGTATGATTGATCATTCCTTGGGTATATGCCCAAGAGTGCTATAGCTGGGTCTTGGGAGAGATGGATTCCCAATTTTCTAAGGAAGTGCCATACACATTGGAGTACTACTTATGATCCAACATCTAGATCAGCTTCAAGAAAACTAGTTCAGACAATACAGCCTCATAGACTCTTTCAGTCAGGACTTGACTATAATTCTTAATTTTCTCAGGATCCCCATTAGATGGCCAGTACCCTACACCAGCAGGAAGTAGTATGAGAAGCTACTCCCAAATTTCCAAAATATGATTTATAAATGTTTATTTTTATTAAAAGAGGTTGTTTATAAATGAAATCCCTTTCTAAAAGGAAAACAGAATAGTATAGGTATGGTAGGATAAAGAGTAATGCACCATGCTGTAGCTCAAGCCTGAATGCCGTGATCCCACCATACTGCAGCTCATGTCTGCATGCCATGGTGTCTCTATAACTTGCTGTCTCTATGTATCTGCCCACATGAGACATGAAGTAGAAAGCTTATTGTGGCCCCCTTATTGTGTGTTTAGAAGCCCTTTTTAAACTGTTTTAGGTCTTAGGGAGATTTAAGAGCCCTACATTGGTATGCAAATGTAGTTTTAAGTTTTCTCTCCCACCCAGCTCCCAAGGCCCTGCCATCCTATAGCCATTTTTTAAAATAATCACTCAGAGACTTATGTTATTTTTCAAACTATATGGCCTAATGACTCAGGCTTCTCACTAGCTAGAGCTTACATCTTAAATTAATCCATAATTCTTATCTATGTTTAGTCACATGACTTGGTACCTTTTCTCAGTTCTGCCTTGATATCTTGCTTCCTCTGTATCTGGCTGGTGACTACTTATTCAGCCTTCCTCTTCCCAGAATTTTTCTCATCTGCTTATCCTGCCTATACTTCCTGCCTGGCTATTGGCCAATCAGTGTTTTATTTATCAGCCAGTCAGAGCTACACATATTCACAGCATACAGAATGACATCCCATAACAAAAGGGATTATTAGACTCACAACTCCACTTTACTGTCCACCATCACCAGAAATTCAAGGTGGCAGAATTTGAAACAGGTTGTCACATCAATATCCACAGTCAAGAGCAGAGAACAATGAGTTAATTCATGAATGCTATTAGTCAACTGGATCACTTCAATATATTCAGTCCAGACCCAACTCATGAGATTTTCCTGCTTAAACATGGGGTGGGTCTTCATATCTCAGTTATCAGAAGTTACTGGGGGATCTGACACTATATAATGTCCTTTGTGGACATTGCACATGTGTAGTCCACAGACATACATGTTGGCAAAATACTCAAACACACAAAAAGTAAGAAATTCATATGTATCATATAAAACAGTGTGTGGCATAGAATGCTCTCTATGGGAAAATTGTACTTCTTGCTCTTAGTAGTTCACAGATAAATAGGGAAGTCTGTAGAGGTGTATAGAGTTATACCATAAAGCTGAATAATTGTGTGCACAAAGTCCTGCAGAATGAAGTAAGTGATGCTATGTACATTTTGAGAAAGAATCATGGACATTTAAATGAGGTTGTAAGAACATAAGGTGACAAAAGGACAGGGTAAATACTGTTAGACATTTCATACTGTTAGAAATGGCTGAGTATGGGAAATTACCACATCATGTAATATTTGACCAAATCAGATAATTGTATCTCTCTCAAAAAGAATAAATTCATCTGCCTAATGAAAATATGTGCAATAATGCTCAATAAAACACTTATCAAACAAATTCAATAATCAATAAAAAAGCATTATCTGTTATGGTAAATTTGGCTTCATCCTTGAGATACTTTAACACACTTAAGTCAATAATCATAATCCACCATGGAATCAGAAAAACCACATCATCTAATTGGATACAGAAAAGATCTTGATCCCTGGTGCATGAGCTGGCTTTTTGGAGCCCACTACCTATGGTGGGACACCTTACATAGCCTTGATGCAGGGGGAAGAGCTTAGACCTGCCTCCACTGAATGTACCAGAATCTGCTCATTCTCTATGGGAGGCCTTACCTTCTTGTTGAAGGGAATGGAGGATCCATGGGTAGAGGAAGGCTAGAGGGATGGGAGGAGGGAAAGGGGGAATCTGTGATTGGTAGGTAAAATGAATAATAAAATTTATTAATAAAAAAACAAAAGGTCTTGAACAAAATCCAATACTTATTCATGATAAAACTCTTGGAGAATCTATGGGTGGGTGGGAGAAGCTTGGAGGAGTACAAGGAGGGAAAAGGGGGATCTGTTATTGGTATGTAAAATGAATAATAAATTTTCTTAATTAATAAAAGTAAAGGTCTTGGACAAAATCCAATATTTATTCATGATAAAACTCTTGGAGAAGCTATGCAAATGGGGGAAATATCCCAACATGAAAAAAGGAAATGTAGAAGCCCATGGCTGACATCCCACAGTAAATAGACTCATACTATTTTCTCTTAAGTCTGGAACAAGACTAATATATCCACTCTCCTCATTTCTGTTCCATATTGCTTGAAGTCTTATCTAGAGAAATACTGCAACAGAAGTAGATAAAGGGGATAGTGGTAGGAAAGGAGGAAGTCAAAATATCTTTACTTATAGATGAAACCCTAACAAGCTCATGGGAAAACTCCCACAGATGATAAATGCATCCAGAAAACTAACAGGACACAAATTAACACAAAAATTGTTTTTATATATCAACAATAAAGATACAAAGAAAGAATCTGGGTGATGTAACTATTCACAGTAATTTTTTTAAAACCTTAGAATAAATTGAACAATGAGGGAGAAACAATTCTACACTGAAAGCTTAAGGATACTGAAGAAAAAAATTGAAAAACATCAGAAGATGGGAAGAACTCTCTCATTCTTTGTGGAAATGGTGTTTGCATTGGTTGGGGTTTTTAATGACTGTGATAATACATCAAAATAGCAACTAATGGAGGAAAGGGTTCGTTTCAGGTTATAGCACTGAGGTTGTATTCAGTCACTGAGGGAATTCTGGGCAGGAATCAAAAGTAGGAACATGGAGGCAAGACCTGATGAAAGCGATGAAGGAATGCTGCTGCTGCTGACAGGCTTGTCCCACATGGTTTGCCCAGCATGTTTTCTTATACAGCCTCGGACTACCTGCCCAGATGTGCACCACTCACAGTTAACTATTTCCTACAATATCAATCATTAATCGAGAATATGCACCACAGGCTTATATACTGTGCAATCTTCTGGACTGGTCTTCTTAATTAACATTTCCTCTTCCCCCCAAAAAATGTAGGTTTGTGTCCAATTGAAAACAAAACAAACAGAACAGCTACCCCACCAAGATCAAACCAATCCATTGGAATCTATATCCTACAAGTATGCACACTAATCCATATTCATTGCTGTTTTACTTACAATATTCAGGCAGAGAAAATAGCCTTCATATTAATCCATCAATGAATGGATAGTGAAAACTTTATACATATACAAAAATAGAGTAATATTCTGCTGACAAGAATGTAACTATGATATTCTCAGGTAAATGGATGGAACTGGACATAATCATTTTGAATGAGGTAATGCAGATCCAAAAAGACAAATGCCACAGATTTTCAACTCTAGATATGTTTTTAAAATAGAAGCGAAGCAAACTAGGACAAGTTCATATGTAGGGGAGTTTCAACAAATAGGGGAGAGAATACAGTTGTTGTGAAGGTGGAGAAGGAAATAATGGAACAAGGACTGAATGCGGCGAGGAATTGGTAGGCAGGATAAAAGAGGGAGAATTGAGAGGGGTAACTAATACTAAATTATTCTGACAATTACTAAAGAAACTTACTCCTGTAGAAGTTTCATAAACTGTAGTTTAAAGATTTGGGAGAGCTTCAGTGGAATGATTGCATTAACCCTGTATAGAGGGTCAATACCTTACAAATTCACTACAGGCTATCTAAAAAGCCCAATGACAGGAATGGGCTATATTATTTGAAGATGTTGATCTGTGTGGTTTCATATATCACCCAAACCATTACAGGTTATGTCATATGCTCTTGGTCACTTTCCAGAACTAGATAGCAAGACCCTAATATTGAAGACACCATATACTTGAATCTAAGACACGGAGCAAAAAAATAGATACTGATCAGCAAATTTCCTCTCTGATGACTAGTTGACACAGTTTGTAGGTTTTCTACACAGAATTGTGGGAAGAAACATTTTCAGCTGTCTTACTGTTTGTGGCAGATTCTTCCAAGATGAAAACTCTTAACATAGAAGGAAGCTCCTTAAGGCACAGGTTGTTGTAAAAGAGGTGAAACATTCTATCCCACAAAAAATATCTTAATTTCTGGAAGTAAAGTATTCAAATGCTACAGAAAATCCCTGAAACTGACCAGATACACTAGAACTCTCCATCTCCAAGTACATGCAAGTAGGAAGGACAACTGAGAGATACTGTAAAAGAAGAGAAAGTTGCCTTTAAGAAGAAGAAAGAAGCCAAGATTCCTGAGACATTACACAACCTGTGAGCTTGCCTGCAAGTTGTGCTTCAAGTTTCCAGGTTGTGTGAGTCACCAGCCCCATTTGACACAGGCTTATAATTATGGAGCTTTTTGAGTCATGTCTTAGTCACTTTTTTTAGTGCTGTGACAAAAAAACATTTCCAAGGGAAGTTATAAACTAATGAATTTAAATTTGAGCATATGGTTCCATAGGGTAGTAGAGGTAATGAATTTCATGGCAGGGAGCATTGCAGCATTTCAGCTGGCACAGTACTAGAGCCATAGCTGTAACCTTTGTTCATCTCTCCCTAGGAACAGTGTCACAAAGCATTTACCTATCTTTGAACCCTTTGAGTTAAAATAATGACTAACTTAGGAAGATATGCTCACTGGTATCCAAATGCTATAGGAGCAACTAACCACTTATGATTGTATTTGAAGCCCACTCTCCAAGAGGTAATTTATGTCTTGTGTCATTAAATGTCCCCAAAACATGTAGCTGGCAAGGTTTCTAGGTCCTAGGGGAGAATGCAATAATATCATCTTGTTAAGTGGACTTAGTAATAATGTTCTTGTTAAACTGTTATCTTTATACCCAAAGATTAGTGTGGCTTTCAACCCTAATCAGAGATGGCTCAGTAAGGACTGCTAATACAAATTGCTGGCAAAGATATGGAGGGAACACACAATTATCAGTTTTAGCAGGGATATGCATTCGTTCAGTTACTCAGAGGCACATAGAATCTCCACAAGCTGAAAGTGTGGTTACCTTATCATACTGCAAGTGATTTCCTTCTCTTGAGAGACAGAAAAGTCTACCCCCTCCTCACACGGTAGCAATAATAAACCAAAGTAAGACTTCACTCAAGTTCACCATGGGAACCAAAGAGTTTATTGGATGAAGGTTGCTTACAAACATGTAGGTGACCTCAGAACAGCAGCACTGAAGAGACTTTACTCAGGATTGATGGTTGCTTCCCCATACATGCATCAGTGAGTCTCTCTCAATCAACTTTCATGCAGACTATATACTCTCACATCTGGAGACACCAAGGCCAGAATACTAGGTCAGAATTGCAAACAAATTGTTGGAAATTATGGCTTGTTTCTCAGGTGAGAGTCCATTAACACTCTCTATTCATCCTCTGTGAGAATCAACAAGCTTGTAAGTAGTCATGGCTGATCATATGAAGATGATAGCTGTTTTTCTCAGAGGACTGTGTCCCAAAGCAACACAGTCATATTTACCGTGGTGCTATTCACAATAGCCAAGTTGTAGAGTCAGCCTCAATGTGCCTCAATGGATAAAGAAAATGTGTTTTATATCACCCATGGATATTTTTCTATTTTGAAATAGAATAAAAGCCTATTGTTTGCAAGAACAAAGATGGAATTCAAAGACAACATATTATGGTAATTAACTGAGATGTAGCAAGAGAAATATTAGAATTCTCTATTGTGTAAAAAAATTAAAAGGAAGAGGAATAATTGTGTACAGGAAAAGTGATTTAGTAAAGGGTGTCAGTGAGGATAAGTGAAGGGAGGTGGACATGGTCAAATATGTGTGTATGTATGTATGTATGTGTGTATGTATGTATGTGTGTATGTATGTATGTATGTTTTCTGAAAATTTCCCAGTGAAATGCAGGTACAATTACTATGCATTAACAATATTAACAAAATTATTTTCAAAAGATCAATTCACACAGAAGAATGGTGACATGAACCTAGTCCATGTGTGGCCACATTGGTGTGATGATTGTCCTTGGTTAAGAAGCAGGAGCTCAGGTTGTGAGCACTCTCAGTGAGTCAGTTATGCTGACTTCCAGCTTCATCCTATAAGAAGTAGACATTTAGAGATAAACAGAAATTCTCTCCTTAGAAACTGAAATTCTAAAACATGTTGAGATAACAGTACTTTGTTAAGGTCTAAAGCTTAGAAAACACAATCTAGTATCTGACTTCTGAATCCCACACCTGCAATATTTATCATACTTTATCTTTTTACATGGCATTAGATTTATTGTGGTCTCTCACATTTTCCTAGGTAGTATCAAACACATCATCATTTAATCTTTGTGATGAGATTGATATTATCTTTATTTTACAGAGAAGGACTCTGAAACAAAGAGACATTAAATGCCTTGTCCAGGTCACATGTCCTAGAAATGGTATTTGAACTTAAGTGTTTTGAATCCATTTAAATATAACAATGGCAGGCCATTTAAATACCACAGAAAATCCACTGACGTTATAAGGATTAACATGGATCTTCTATACTGAAACATAACATCTAAACATGGGTTTCTGACTAGTGTTTGGATCATTTTTATGTAGCTGGTTCTTGAAATTTGACATTAATTAAATGTAACAATTATAGTAGATTACAATAAAGAAGAATATTCTCATGGATATCATTCTGATTCTCATTCAACTACATTTTTGTGATGAATAGATCAAAGTTCAGGCAGACTAACCAGTGTGGTGGTTTAAATAAGAACAGCCCCCATAGGTTCAAGTATTTGAGTTCTTGGGCCCAAGTTGATAGAAGTAATTGGGAAGGTTTAGGAGGTGTGGCCTTGTTGAAGGAGGTTTGCCTCAGAAGGAAAGGCTATGAGGTTTCAAAAGGCCATACCATTCCCAGTGTCTTACTCTCACCACCTTGTGCTTATGGATCAGGATGTAATTTTTCAGCTACTTCTCCAGTGCTATGCCTGTCTGCCTGCTTGCCTGTAGCCATGCTCAATTTCATGATGAGCATGGATTCCCCCTCTGAAACTGTAAGATTCTATTAAAGTCTTCTATAAGTTGTCTTGATCATGATGTCTTATTACAACAATAGGAAACTAAGTAAGTAGCCAAGTAGCCACAGGAGCACAAATGTTATCTCAGCAGATTTACCATTGACACATCACAGAGGTACCTGTCTGAGCATGCTCAGTGTTTCATTATTCAATATAACTAAGATACAGAATCTACAGAAATAGTTCCTGTCAGATAAATAATGAAAATATGGTTTGCATACATATTGAGCATTATAGAGCCACAAAAAGTTTTCTCATATTTTTTTAAAAAAAGATGGAGAAGCTGGAGAGATGGTTTGACACTTAAGAGCAACAGAAGCTCTTCAAAGAATCTGAGTGTGATTTCTTGCACAACATGGTGTTTCATAACTGTCTGTAACTCCAGTTCCAAAGTTTCTGATGCCATCTTCTGACCTCTGTGCACACCAGGTACATAGACAAAAAATACTAAATTACATAAAACAAATTAATGATCTTTTTCTTTATTTCTTTTTTGTGACAGGGTTTCTCTGTCTAAGTCCTGGCTGTCCTGGAACTAACTCTGTAGAACAGACTAGCCTCAAACTCAAAAAGATCTGCCTGCCTGAATCCTGGTATTAAAGGCATGAATGACCTCCACCCAGGTATATATGATTTTTTAAAATAAAAAAAAAACATGGATGGAGATGGAGAACATTAATTTTAGTAAAATGTACTATAGACATAGAAATTAACACAATATAAAGAAAAATCTGTATTTTAATGTTGAATGCCAGCTAATGTTTAATACAGAATAAAAACAGCTAGGCCAAGAGACACATTAACTAGATGTAGTATTTGATTTTAAAATGTTACCTGTATGATAGAAATATCACAGTGAACCTTATATTTATTATCAATCGATTTGTTCATCAAGAAGAAAACAAACAAATTTGGAAAGTGACTGAGAAATAACTAGAGAGAGGAAGGGTTTGTTTTCTTTCATGGTTCAGTGTATAGTGCATTATGGGATGAAAGGAAGTGTGGTGGGACCAGTTCGCATGTATAGCAATGTGAAGCTGACTCACACATCCAGGAAAATCAGGAACCATAGAAAGGGGATTGTTTACTATTATATATTTTTCTTTTTCCATTTTGATTCAATATAATACCCCATCCCAGCAGAAGGTGCCACCTATGTTCAGTGCATCTTTCCTACCTAATTATATCACTTTGGAAACACTCACACACAGAATAACCAGGTGTAAATCTTTTGGGTAATCTTAAATCAAGGTAAGTTGACAATGAATATTACCTAGAAAATAAGAAAGGAAAGAAAAGCATGGAGAGGGGACAAAATAAGGGAAAAGTAAGGAAGGCAAGTAAAAGGAGGGGAGGGGAGGGAAAGGAAGAATAGAAAAAGAAGGACAAGGAAAGCACAGTCTCCTTGCAGAACAGTGCATGTTTCTCTGACCTGACTGTCATGATAGATCTCTCCAGTCTTTTGAGTGAAATTTGGTACCTTGTGCAGACCTTCTTTAATAGAGGCATGAAACCACACTCATTGAATTTTATTGTCATTGGTTAATGCTGCACATTTTTTCCTTCCCTTCAAGAGAATCATTATACTCATTTGTCGTTTGTGTACTCTGTATCAATTTTTTTTGGTGTGTGTGTGTGTGTGTGTGTGTGTGTGTGTGTGTGTGTGTGTGTGTGGTTTATGTGTGTGAGTGCAAGTGAACACATGCCTGTCTTCCACATGGAGGTCAGTGGACAGCTTCAGGTGTCACTTGTAGCCTCCAACCTTGTTTGAGACAGGGTGTTGTGTTTGTTGCTGTGTTTATCAAATAGTGCTCCTGAATGTCTGGACAATCTCCTGTGTCTGTCTCCCATCTTGATGCGAAAAATTGAGTTGATACATCAGCTTTACATGGACACTTAGAAAGTGAACCCAGGCTCCCACTTGTGTATAACAAGTGCTTTATTTACTCACTAAGCCATCTCACCAGTCCTTTACCCTTAAATAGATTATTATCTGTACTAACAGATCCAGTCCTCTCCCCTCAAAGAGACTATTATCCATATTAACAGATCCATGGACACAGCATACCACCATAGCCACAAAAAAATGAGCTCAGCAGCAAGACTCTCAGTACTCAAGAGTCTGTGGCTTCCCAATAAATTGCTCAGTCTTTTCTGATTATATATACAAAATGTCAATGGGTAATTTTATCATGCACCACCTTGGAGTCTTCATAACTCTCATTGAAGTTCATTGTTGTACTTTGAAAGTAAGCTGTACAGGAATTTGATGGTACAAGCATAAGGATAGTTAGAAAAAGTGGTGAAAACTGATAAATAACTACATAGCAATAGCTAACTTCATGTGTATGCACTCAAGTGTTTGTATAGGTGCATGTGTACATGGGTATACACACAAATGGAGGCCAGAGGACAGCCACCAGTGTCATTTTTTCAAAATCCTTTCATTTGTAACAGTATCTGTAACTGGTCAAGGGCTCACCTACTCATCTAGACCAGGGAGCTCATAGAGCTTCGACTCTATCTGTTCAGTGCTGAGATTACATACATATACCACCATGCCTTGTTTTTTGTTTTTTTGTTTTTTTTTCTGTAGGTGCCAGGGAGAGAAATTGGGTCTCATGTTTTCAGGCAAACACTATACTGAATGTACTTTCTCCCAAACCCACAATTGCACAGATCTTAGTGCCTTTGGGTATGGGAGAGTGGTGGGTCTGAGTGTGACTCTTATCTGCTCAGAAAGTTAGCATAATGTAAGAACTCAATTCTATGTCTCATAGGAGCCCCAGTGAGCCAGAAGCAGGAACCTTCTTAAGAAGGGTCCTATTTTTTTTTATTGGCCATATTTCTCAGAGGAACATAATACTTAGAAAAATATTGATTCACAGAGTCTATGGACAAACTCCCATAGATGCAGGGACTGAAACAGTCATAAAAAAATAATATATAGGGAGGGATGTGAGCATAGAAAGTCCATGTTCTGATATGGAGTGAAGAGCATAGCAGAGGGTGGTCAGGGCCTCACTAGGGAGAAGGAAGATTAGTTATGTGTCTTTTCTCAAAGAAAAGAGGTTGGAAAGTGCCAAGGTAAAGGGTAGGGAAACTCTCAGTTTACAACTCACTACAAAACTCAGGGAGATCACTGATTTTACCAGAGGCTGAACCATCCTGAACTGCTTTACCAATTTTTCATTGGTTATGCCTAATGAGTACTGACTTGAGTCTTTTGAAGTGAATGTATACATACTCATGATAGTGAACAGAAAAAAAGGGAGAAGAGATTGAGAGAGGAAGAAGGAATATAGAAAGGAATATTGAAGAGTAAGGAGATGTAAGTGGAGTAGAAAGAGAAGACAGGATCAAGAAAAGAAGCAAGGAAGGGAGGAAGACAAGAAATTAGGGAATGAAGGCAGGCATTTGAGTGCCGAATCTACAAGCTGTTGGCTGTATACTGTAGGCCACATTCTTAATTTCTTTTTTCAAGGAACAAAGAGGAAACTAGTTTGCATGAGAAACCAGATCAAGTCACAAGAAGCCTTCCTGGGGAGTTGAGCTTACCATTTTGGTATGAGTAGTAGAATAAGACATCTCAGTGCTTTCATTTTCTGCCCCTTTCTGCATCTTATAAAACCACTTCTTATATTCCATTCGGACCTGGAAGTTTGAATGAATAATTAGAAGCATGGCTCACACCTTGAACCTGGTTCAAGGAAAGGGAATCTGCATAACATGGGATACAAAAGACATGAATGCCAAATCCTATTCATTGTTTTTCTGCATATATTTGAGCATGTTAATTTTATTTAAATTCAGTTTCTTCCATTATAAAAAAGAATCTATGTTAAATACCCAAAGGATTTGATGATGTTGATAGTGGTGATAGTGACACTGATGATGATAATGAAAATGGTGGTGATTAATATAATTGTATGATTGTCATAGTGCTGAATGTGATGGTAGTGATGGTGATAATGAAGATAAGGATTGTCATAATGGTCATAATGATAACCATAAGAATGTTGATGATAATAAAAATAATGCTAATGATCATAGTAGTCACAGTTAGGGATGATAATGGTGAATATGATGATTATATAATATGGTGACAGTGACCAAAGTGATAGTCATGATTATGATGATGATGGTAGTAATATTGATGATGGTAGTAAATATGATGGTGATCATCATAATTATGGTAGTGTTAATACTGAAAATATGATGATTGGTGGCAATGGTGATGAGAATGATGACAATAAGGAAGATGAAGATGGTTATAATAATTATAGTGGTGATAAGATGACCTTGAGGGTGGATGTGATAGTGATGAGAGTGAGCAAGACAATGATAGGATGGTGATGGTGATAGCAATGGAGATGAAGAGGCAGAGCATGATAAAGTGTATAATGGGAAAAGTTTACTGAGCAATAGATATATGTGAGGCACTTAATAAGCAGCATAACTTTTAACTTTCACATGAACTTAATAGAAAAAATCCATCTTTAATATCCAATTTAGTTGACATAATCTATCCTACAAAAGTAACATTTAATAGTATACATAAAAGTGCATAATACAATTCCACAATATGCTTTTTTAAAATAATTGTCTTGTTAAAAATAGATTTGAACTTTTTACTCTTCAATATTATTTCACAAAGACACCCACATTGCATTTTACTTCTGTTGAAATAATTAACTTAAAAAAGTTATAGATTGCCATGCATACTAGATCCGTTATATAGTGAGTCCTTCATTATTAGAAAGCTTACCAAGAGCAGAATAGCCCTTTATGAAAAACTCTTGGAAGTGAATCAAGGTAGGGTAAGGATTTTTAAAGTTAAAAAGCTGTAATCATATCAATTAGTTGCAGGCCAAGGGGCTGTTTTACAACCAGAAGGAAATAGGGGGCCTTTAAAAATCTGTAAAACATCACACAAGATTCATTTGATCTGTAAAACATCTTATAAGCATCTTTTATCAGAAGGTAGAAACTATTTAATAACAAGCCTCCAGAGGGGATAAGGTATGTGGTCAAGGTAACCTAATTTTTCCTAAGTCATTTCACTGTGTAGGGGGAGTACCAAATTAGAGGAGGCACAAAATATTGAAAAGGAAATATTTGTATTATCACTTTAACTGTTGCTATTTACATGCAACAGCAAACAAACAAAAAGTTCACCAAAGATTGTTGTTAATAGAGATAAAATTATAATCAAAGTGACACTCACAAAAAATGACATTTGCCTCTGGATTATATTGTACTGTGTTATAGAATCCTAACCCTTCCAGATGATAAGGTATACTCAGAGAGAATAGGTATCCTCCTTGAGGTCACAAAACAAACTGCTAAATGGAAGAATTGAGGGTGAAGTGGATTGTGCCAAATATCTTAGTATTACCCTATGCGATACAACTCACAACAGGGGAACTACCCATCATCTCCCTGGTGAACTGAAATTTGATCATGAAGTTTGTTTTGAATAATCAAAGGAGTGTAGAAATGATATCCATAACTGCTATGTATAAGCTTTAAGATCTAAGGTGTGGTTTACATATATTCTCCTTCCCATTTATATGAGACAAATAATACCCCACATTGTGTCCATAACCCAGGCTAAATCACTGTCAAGTGAAAAGTTTTTCATTTCATAAAGACTAATTCAACCAAATGACTATTATGTACAATGGACAAGAAATAAATCTTAAAATTTTAAGCTACCATGATTGAAAAATTGGTAAGAAAGTACCATTTATTAATGCAGCATAGCCCACTTCATTTTTACATGCCATTAAGAGGTATGCTTAGATGCTGACAAGATACAAAACACAATGTGTGAAATATCTAGGTAAAACTTAAAACTACCTTAAATAAACGAAGATTTCAAAATTAAAATGAGAAACTCCAAGAATGTGATCAAGTGGTTTAAGAGAATTTTGGTGCTAGTTTGTTAAGAAATGAGGCAACCTTACCTGGCGATTAAGCAGACAGTGTATCACAAATATCAAAACCCCCTGTAGGACATTGATGATGGTGAATAGATAGGCAATGATTAATTTCACTGTCTTCCCAAATTCAATGACCATAAATAAGCCAATGCCCCAAGAACATCCCAATACAAATAGATGAACAATGGCTTTAAATGTCATCATCCTGGAAGAAAACAATGACAATAAAGTTATATACTGTTCATCAGGCTTTCACTATATGTTAAGTTAGCATTGGTGGAAACCATATTTTTATGTGTTGTGTTATGTATTTTGGAAATATTTTGTTTATTAAAAAATGTATCTGGGGCTGGGGATTTAGCTCAGTTGTAGAGTGGGTTCAGTCCTCAGCTCTGGAAAAAAAAATGCATCTGTCCTGTCTGTAAAATGTGCTGGGGCAATGGTAGTGCAGAACTTGTGTGAGTGACCAACCAATGACTATTCCAACTTGAAGCTCACACCACAAGAGTGATCCCACAAGTGTCATTTCCTGGATGGCCAGGAACCAGAGGCAGGATGGGCCAGAGACCCCTGATAGAAACAAATATGATTGCCAAACAAAATAGTCAATGAAATGTTTCCTCATGATATTCTGTTAAACTTATAGATTGGTGCCTAGCCAAATTGTCATCAGAGGGGCATCATGCAGCAACTAATGGGAGCAGATACAGAGGCCCACAGGCAAACATTAGGTGGAGCCAGGGAAACCCTGCACAAATGTGGAGGAAGGATTATAAGAGCCAGTAGAGCAGAGGATACTATGAAAACATGGTCCACAGAATCAATTATATGGAGCTCACAGGGATTCCCAGAGACAGAAGCAATAAACTCAGACTCTGTACAGGTCTAAGCTAGGTCCTCTGCCTATGCCTTATGGTTGTGTAGCTTGGTGTTCTTGAAAGAGTCCCAACAGTGGGAATGGAGTGCTCTTGGGACCCTTTTCCTCCTAGTGGGTTGCCTCACCTAGCTTTGATATGGGGGTTTGTGCCTAGTCTTATTGTAGCTTTTTAAGCCATGTTTAGTGGAATCCCTGAGAAGCCTGATCTTTTTTTAGAAGGGAAATGGAAGGGTAATGGATCTGGGGAAGAGGAGACAGGAAGCAGGGACTGGGAGGAGTAGCTGGAGGGAAAACTTCAGTCAGGATATAATGTATGAAAAAAGAAAAAAAGAAAAAAATTATAGCAGCTCATACTTGAGGAATTTTGGTGTTTTTTAAAGATGTTGAAACAGTTAATGTCTATGGGAGTTTTTATTTAGACTGCATGAATTTTCCATTATGAGAAGGCTGTGAGCCTGTGCGAATAAGGAGTAGAATGTAATGGTTTAAAAGTGAAGTGTTTGGGTATCAAGTTAATAAGGATTGAAAATGTGATACATCAACTGTCTACTTAGTAGGAACTAAAATCACCTCATGTCTGCTTCTGAGAACACCTGTGAGGGTGTATTAAAATTAATCTGGGAATGTCTGTGATGAATTTGTCTTTATTACAGTAATTGAGGAAGGAGGCCCTGCCCACTGTGGGCAGCATCATCTGCTGAGCTGGGATGCTGTCCTATATAAAATGTATAAAGGGATCTGTATATATGCATGCACTCATCCCCATATTCTTTCCATTTGTGGATGAAGTATGGCCAGGTACTTCAAGATCTACTTTCCTTGACCTCCCTATGTTTGTGGACTATACACAGTTCAAGACCTGAGTGGTAAAATAGGTTCTTTCTCCCGTAACATGTACTGAACAAAAATTAAATAATAAAAATTTCTTTAGTACATAACTAAAGAAGTACACTGGTTTATTTGAAATACAGAATTTTCTTACTTCTTCTATTCGTTGTCCCTAATTATGACCAGGGGGTGGGTATGTTGTCTACTTTTGTATGTTTTTTGTGTCTTTGCTTGTTGATCTGAGTATGGAAGCCAGGGCTTCATATATGATAACCAAGAACTCTTATCTGTGAACCACAGCTAGGCCCATTATCATATTTTCCATCAAGGGTTTCTCCCCTAGAAAATGTTGCAATGGTAAGAGCTGATTCTGGTACATTCTTACTTGGTGTCCTGAAGAGTAGAAACTTCTTTATTGAGGGAAGAAATTTTGCTTCTCAAAATCCATATAGTTTGAAAGTAGAACACCAGGTTTATCTGTGGGAATGGCATGAGAAAATGTAATTGAATTTTCTTTTAGGATCCCTTATTCATATAATACAAATTTGGTTGGATCTGAGACTAATTCTCCAAACAATTCATGCTCCATAAGGATTTCATGGACATTCTCTGATGTATTGTGTACAGGAAACATTATATCTCCAGTTGCCTTCATTTCTTGTTTAGTTTTCTGTTTATATTTTATTCAAAATAGGACATTTTAAAAGTAGAAAGCTATTATTCATTCCTGACCTAGGCAAAAGGTATTAATTAATAAGTTTCTAGAAAATAGGAAACCATCTTGTAGAAACAGAGTAGATGGATGTTCACTCAATATTTTCTGATAGTACAAATAAACAAATGAATCTAGAACTTTAAAAACAATCCATGGTGGACTGCTATATTATATATTTTAAATTGCAATAGAGGAGCCAGAAAGAATAGAAGAGATGAAGGATGGGGGAAGCTGCTGGGGAATGCTGTCTTCTGTGTATGACATGCTTATTGTGCTCATGAAATCACAACCATTGTGATTATCCACACAAGACCCACATAAGATCAAGCCAGTAAAAACTCCAGCATGGGTGAGGAAGGAACTCTTGAGGTTTTACCACAACTAAGGAATGAGTGGCCTTGATAGGTAAAATAGGAAAAAGCATTAACATTTCCTTTTGTATATAGTCACTGATAAGCTAGGCCCTGCACCCATGCACATATGGGCTGTATTAGATTGACTTAGTTGGATATGTTTTTTTAAAAAAAGAAGAAGAGTATGTCAAGTTGTGAGGGAAAATTGAAGGGAAGAAATAGGTGGTAAATAGAACTATAGTTCCTTGTATAGTTACATAAAATTCTCAACAATAAAGTTGAAAAAAATCAGCTAAAGGGAGATAAGCAAATGAGGGGTAGATGAATGATGACAATATATTCAGGAACAAGGTCCTTTCAGACTAAGCTTTGGTTCCACATCTTCACTTCAGTTCCAATTAACACATAACAAGTGCATTCTATTTTTGGCCAAGTGAGTGTAGGCACATCCACTCATAACATTCACCTACCAAGATAATGGCTGCTACTGGACCCAAGAAGCTCCAGATGAATGCTCTATGAATGCTGAGCCAGCAGCTGTGGACAGGAGATAAGAGTTAGATCTTTCTCACTATAGGAGTTGAGCAAAGGACCTAAAGTGTGATCTAACACTGTGCAGAACCATTATTTTCAAGCTAGATTTCAGATGAAGTCCTTGTCTGACACAAGCTGAGTGCATCAGCTTTTCCAAGTCTGAAGTAGGAAGTGATCAAATATGGTAAAGATTAAATGACTGGAGAAGCAATAGGGTATTTAAAACTTAGTAGTTGTCATTTCTCTAAGTTTTGTGTTATCAATTTTGGATCTTATTCCTTCTCCATTAGACTTTTGATAATTTCTTCAATATACACAAGATAACTTTTTGGGATTTTTGAATGTTTCAAATATTTAAAACAATTTTTTACATCTTAGGAAGATTGTTTCTCTCTGTAAACATGAACAGTTCTCCATTTGTTCTAAACTTTTTAGATTGGTCATTCATGAAGTTTCTCATCTGCAAGCTGTAGTTAAGGCTAAGTGTGATGAAACATGTAAATTTGGGGTCAAAAGTCAAGACTCCTTGAATGTAGCTGTCATAATAACACTAGTAGAGATAATGAGACAGTCAAACCAATAGTTAATTTTAGGCTAATTCTACCAGCCAAAATTAAACATATTTTCATGTACAAAATACTCTACTTCTTGAAGACTGCCACATTTTGTCATGGAAAATGTCAATAAATCTAGTAGAACTTTTTTTTAAATTGGGTCCTGGCATGGAACTATGAATCTGATAACTATTCTGTACCATAGTCAATGTATACAATACAGTAAACATCTGCTCTTAAGTTAACTTCTTGCATTGAAAATTACAACCATGTTGCAAATACAGTCATCAACTACTTATATTTTGTATGCAGAATTTTACTGAAACTCAGTTGCACTCTTTCCTTTGTATGTCATCAGTGGCTGCTTTTACCATAGAAATGTAATATAAAGTTATTGCTACAGAGACTAGTTGGTCTATAAACCTAAGATATTTAGTGTTTGGCCCTTTATTGAAACAATTTGCCTGCTCCCAATATTGTCTACCATTCAGTCTCCAAGATCATTCTGATGAGTGTGGGGTTCAAGCTGAACACAAGGTATATCTCTCAATCAAAAAGAATTAATGTGGCATTTTGTCACAGGTTTATCAACTTCCATAATCATGGAGTTATACTGAGAGACACACAAGCAGCAAACCAGCCTTTGGTAATTGGTATTTTTCTTCTCATTGTATACTGTCATCCAGGGAATTGATCTTAATATCTACCTACTGTTTGTGGTTCCTAGAAAACATAGTCAATGGGGATTTAGTGTGAGACTGTGGGATTGCTTTAGCCATTTCTTAATTTCATAAAGTTGGGTTCATATTTTTTTATGTCTGTGACTTGTTGGTAAAAGGAGTTCTCATTTTACAAAAATTCTCAATGTGCATGTGTCCCTGTGTAAGCGCAAGGTTCCAAACAGCCAGCTCATGCACTAAGGACAGGTCCTGGTCCCACAGACTGGGTGCCTCCCAAACAGATCAAGCTATTCAATTGTCTCACTTATCCAGAGGGCCTGATCTAGCTGGGGGCTCCTCAGTACTGAATCCACCAGGTTTAAATGAATCCCCAGGGGTGTCTTGGTCCTGGAGGACATGGGCATGGAGGGGAGGGGCTGGAGGAAAGGTGGGGGTGGGGGCGGGAGGGGGGAGGATAGGGGAACCCAGGCTGATGTGTAAAATTAAAGCACATAATAATAAATAAAAAAAATTTAAAAAAAATCTCAATGTGATCAAACACCAAATCTGCTGAGGATTTCCATTAGACTATGGGTTTAAGAATTACAAAATATGGGACAAAATATATGGACCAGTTGTGAGACTTTTCACCTTGTGTGCACAAAGACCTGGGTTCTACCCTAACCATTGCACAAACTGGATGTGGGGCTGAAGGCCTGTCATTTAATCACCTAGGAGGTGGAGCCAGGAGGATGAGGAACTCAAGGACATCCTAGACTACACAGTGAATTTCAGGCCAAATCTGGGATACATGAAACCATGTCACAAACAAACCAAAATTCAGTAAATAAAACAGGATCTATTTGTCATATATATATATAATTATGGACAACAAATGGCATCTATAAAAGGACAACTTTTCATGTTATAGCTACAATAAATGTTAACCAAAAACAGCAAAACAAGACACTGAGAACTGACACTATATAGATTTGCAAGACAGTAATATACAGACAGGCGGTTTTGAAGAACAATATGAAAAATAGAAGGTTAGTTGTCCAATGAGAAGTTTGGTGTTGAATTTACATTTCTACATTTCTACCTTGCACGCTCTATGCTTACTGGGTGTGTGTTCCATAATTTTTGTGGCCAGCTATCGCAGACACGGTAACAATAAAGGCAGGGATTCCATAGCCTACAGGGTACATGAACCTCTTCTTGAATCTTCCCGAGCTGCTGTAGTTGGCCACTTTAAGATTCCTCACAGTGAGAAAAAGGTGTAGCCCTTCCAGAAACATCCACATGAATGAAGCCAAGTAGAGGTAGTGCAACATTCCTGCAATGAGGGAGCACAGCACCTAGGAGAGAGAAAAGAGTGTGGGGCAGATGCAGGTTGTACATGTTCGATTCTCGGTGTCTTCTTTTCGCTGTGTATTGGCCTGGGATCTCAACAGTATTAGCTAACACTTCCTGGAGACAAAACAAAGCACATTGGGGGAACCCTTTATGGTCATTGAAATGTACTTTCCACATTAATCAGGTCAGAAAATGCCAAGGAGTATAGATATTGTCAGAGCATGCCTCAAATTGGTAATTCACAAGGGTTTGTAGACCCATACTCCATTGCCCTGGAACTTTAAACAGAATTCTATATCATGGGCTCTGGGCTGCCTCCTGGAGGTTTTTAGGAGAATCTCCTGCAGTTGTTTATGCTGGGTACTTTCTTGAAAGCAACCATTCATTGACACTCTTTCCATATTGGTTTTATTTTCCTTCCTAGCTGAATGTGTCTTAGATAAAAGGAAAAAAAAATGTTCATTAACTCTTTGTTGCAAAATCTGTGTTTAAAGAAAATGATAATGAGACCCCTGAGAACAACATTTGCCATTTATTAGTGCTGCATAATACAATAAATGTTCTCTCAGGATGAGATTTTATCACTTTCAGTAGATGGACACCCAAGTTTTTATCTTGTGTTTCACTTTCTGAGTTTTCTTGTTGTTTGTGTATATTTACTTTGGGGTTTGGTTGTTTTTGCAAAGTCTTAACATGTGAAGTAACTTCTCTATCAGTTTTCATCATACCCAGCATTCAGAAACTGCCACGGGGAAATTTCAAGTATTCTCACCACACAAGATATTAATCTTTAGAGAGAATGCATGTTAATTAGCTTGATCTGGCCTCTGTTCAAGTGATGCAAAGCACCTTACTGAAGACCATAGATTTCCTAATAGACAGATGTTCCTAGCTTCTGCTAGCAATAGGATGTCAAAGCTCAAAGGACCACTTCTGGGAATACTTCCCTTTATACATCAGCCTGTGACAGAGGAGCAGAGACAATGAGAAGAAAACCCTTGTCCTTCTATACAGAAACCATTCACAATATCAACAATGAACTATTGATGAGTGGTGGGCCCAGTGTAGCAATCTCTTCTTAATGAGCCCACCAATTTTTTGTGTTTTTAATTATTTATTTTGAGCTAGAGTCTCACCACATTGCCAGGGCCAGCCTCTGACTTACAATCCTCCTGTAGCTTTCCAAGTAGCTGACTACAGAAACAAGACCTTGCATTATTATTTTAATTGGTGCTTATTAATTTAACATGGTCCTGTGGTATGTTATAGCATTTCAACATGTGTACACAGCATGAGATAATCAAGTCAGAGACATTGACATATGTATCACCCAGACATTTATCATTTCTTTGTACTGGTGCTAGAAATATTAAAATGCATTGCAGCTGGCTTATTTGAAGTATTCACTTCATTATTCCCAGTGTCCTGCTACATTATTGAGATTCACCTTTATCATTATATTTAAGTTTAAATCATCAACAAGTGAGTTTTGTGGTACACACTCAAACACAATAACATAACTATAATAAATTGTATATTTTATATTAAAAAGTTCTAAAATTACATTGTATACACAATCAACATGGACAAAATTTGTCCATGAAAATGACTCAATAATTATATTTTTCTGCATTATTAAAGTAAGAAGTCACATAAACAAGTTCAAACAGCAACTAGAATGAAAAGTTGCGAATCACCTGCAAAGTAGTGTGGCAAATCTTCAATCAATCACTTCAAACCTCTAACTACACCCCTGGTTCTAGAGTCTGATAGGTTGTGAAAGAACTACCTAAACAAGGGCTGCATTACCTAGCATGCCATGTAGTTTGCTGTGGCCTAGTGGCAGGACTCTTCATATACAATTCCCGTCTTAGAGTATATTGTATTTGAACCATTTTCTATTGGGCTTGAGGAGTCCTTTGAAGCTGTGTATAGATGATAACAGAGGTGTCTTTACCATGTAGGTGAAGGATTGGCGTACTTCAAATGTATTTGTTTACCTCTATTAACAGATGAAATGAAACTTAGATGTGGCTTAGGGGATTACTCAGTGAGTAAGAGCACTTGCTTTGCAAACATGCAAACATGAGTTCAAATCCCTAACACCCACATAGAAGTTTTATGTGGCTGTAGGTGCCTACAACCCCAACACTATGGGGTGAGGTAGGTAAATATATCCCCAAAGTGCTCTGGTCAGCCACCCTAGCCAAAATAGCAAGGTCCTGATTCAGTGAGAAACTGTGTCTCAAAGCAATAAAGAGGACATAATACAGATAGATACCTGACCCCTTGCTCTGGCAGCTACATTCATACACATAACTGCTCATACCTGTACACACATGTCCATGCACTACATGCAGATGCACAGATATCACATACACCAAGAACATTGTCAGGTAACATTGTTGTTAGGAATGCTTTCAGTTTTAAAATGATCAAATATACAAATTTCTTCAATTCCATACAGAAAGAAAGCTGAAATTTTCATCCTGCATTTCCTCCAAATATCTCTACTGATGAATCCCTCTCTCTCTTCATGCTTGCTCCAGACAAAATGGCTGTGACTTATTAGGAAAATGAAGTAACTAACCTTAGGCTCAGTTCTGTTGATGCCTGTGAGGAAGAGGAGATCAGCCAGGAAGAGGCAGATGGAGAGCTGTAGGTGGAGTGTAGTGCTGGTATTCTGGATGGGCTGGCACAGAAGAAAGGTGACAGCTGCTAGGAATAGGCACAATAGAGAAAGACTCAGTCCCACGTAGGTGATCACAGAGAGTGCAGAAAGCAACGAGTCTTCCTAGAAGCCACAGAAGAATACTTCAGAGTCTCCACATATACACTACAGTCATCATGAATATCAGCACTAAGAAGCCTGGGGCTTTGCCATGTCGCGTTATCTGTTGCACCATCAAGATTGAGATTAGTGCTTGCACATGTTATTCACTTAATAAATATTAACTAAATGAAACATGCATGTGGAAGTACACAGCATGATGGATATTGAATAGTAAAATAGTTAATAAATGGGGGCTAAAGTGAAACAGGGGAGTGCACATTTAAATTAGATACTAAAAGCCACAAGTGTTAAACATTCTACAAGGCTGACTTACTGACTGAAACCTGTGACTGTGGAGAATTAGAACATTGCAGAATAGCAGTAATATTATGATGGTTGTTTTTAAGCCCTGTGATAGTATCTATTACTACCAGTGTACAACCTAGCATCCTTATGTATATTCTGTAAATCCTTTTGAAACACATAAGCAGACCCCTAACCTTTATTAACCAAAAGGCTCAAAATGTCTTCAGCCTCTGAGGCTGTACTAGATTTCCAAGCTTACTGTGGGCCACCTATATGATGTTCCACAACTGTGTTCGAATTGACTTCATCCATTATATTCTTTGTTCTCTTACTATAAAAACCTGGGGAGTTGGGGATTTAGCTCAGTGCCTAGCAAGTGCAAGGCCCTGGGTTCAATCCTCAGCTCCAGGAAAAAAAAAAAAAACACCTCGTATTTAGAGTAATAGGAATTTGTTTTTCTGGGTCATTGTCACTGATATTTGGCCTTAGAATAAGTATTTTTAATTCCTATGAAGTGGGAGCTTCGATAATTTTGTTATTTCATGTTAATAGGAAGGTATTAGGTGAGTTTCCTTCCACTTAAATTATCTCAGACTCAGTTGACATCTAAAAATTCTAGGAGGCCATGCTGAGTCTTTGATGATAGCTAGTTGCTTTAGTTTGGTTCAACCAATATCTGAAATGGAAAATTTAGATATAATTGTCTTGCAAGTGAAGTAATGCCTTCAATTCCAGATTCTCTTGGAACCTACTACTTTGGGGTCTGTGACCTCACTTCCCAACATATGAGGGTTTTCCTTGCTAGGTTGTGCTTACTCCAGACACACTTATAGAAGCGTCAATTTCCCCAGCTTTGCTTAACCCACCCACTTAATGTTTCCACAACTGTATTTCTTAAAATGACTTGAGTCATGATTTTGTTTTTCTATTACTATGAAATTTTCATGAAATGCTACCACTGGACACAGCTGAAATAAAATTATGGAAGAAAGGTTATGTGTTATACCCAAGATCCACCATCCTACAGTTATAATAACTCTGAACTGGATGTTCTGCACTGATTCTAAGCATTTCCAGGAGTGCTATAAGACACATATACCCAAAGTGGCAATTAACTTGTAAATACTGAATGCATTAGCACCCATATGGTTCCCATTTTATCTCCACAATCTACTACTGGTATTTATTTGGACATTCTACCAGGGGGAGAGAAGCTACCAATGTACCTTTGTAGGGGTTCAGAAGTGAAATGTTTCATCAGCTTGTGTATTCAAAATTGATTCCCCAGTTGGTGGTATATGTTGGAGAAGTTACAGAGCCTTTAAGAGATACACTTTTTTCAGAGGGTATATGTCACTCTGGGGAGGTGTTGAAGGTTTATAACTGAGCCCCATTTCCCCTTCTCTTTTGATTTCTCTGCTTCCTATCTGTGGACAAAATGTGACCTCTCTGCTTCCTACTTCTGATGTGATGTCACACTTTCAGTGCCATGATGGACACCATCCCTTTGGAACCAGGTGGCCAAATGAACCTTCTTTAGATTGGTTTCAGTCACAATATTTTATCACAGTAACAGCAAAGTAACTAATAAAACACTTGACAAAAGCATGGCCCTCCTCTTTCATGGATGGTCGGTATATTAGATCAAGCATGTATCTTCAGGAGGGCTGTACATGGAAGAGTCAGTGAGGAGGAGGGTGGAGTACACATTCCTAGCCAGTCAGTTCAGTTATCAAACTTTGGCAATCAATCTTTCAATGGGGCTTCAGTGAGACAACAGAGGTGGCAACAAGTTCACACTCAACTGTTATTAAAGGTGTTTCTTGGAATCACCTCTCATCAAACCTACAACCAATTAACTTATTCTTTCTGGATATCTTTTATAGACATATATTAAAGTGAATATCACTTTCATTGTTGAGACCTGTGAGACTTGATACCTCAAGGGAGAAAGCCATGAGCACAGCAAAGCTGGACAGGTGGAAACACTTGCAAATGGTATAGGAGTCATTGGTGTACATGTGAGAACAGCTCTTCGTGGACCAGCTGCCCCCTTCCTCTGATCCTTCCCAATGGACACAGAGATGTTCTGCTCTTGGATCAATGGGCTGCAATGAAAACAGTATGAAGGAACATGATTTTTGTTTCACAATTGCAACTTTTCTTTATCTTTAATTAGGATATGTGACATTGGCTTGCAAGTGTGATTTAATGATTTTCCTCCTAATCTTTCTTATCCTTCGCCTTTCCTGATCATTCTATCTTTGCTGCATCTCTACATTTTAACTTTTCCACTTACATTAATCTGACACAGCCTGGACTGAGAAAGCATATGTGGGGACATTTCACATCCTCTCATCTCACATAGATTTTTGTTTCATTATTTATTCTCTGTCTTTATGCATATCTCAGTGCCCTGTGCATTGACTTAGAATGGACTTACCAGTTTCTTGTCACTGACAAAACAAATGAGGGGCTGTAGTGAGAGATCACTACTTAAAGAGAGATGTCAATTGCCTCTTTTGAGTCTCCCTTTCTGCTCCAGGCTCCCCCTGGAAAAGGCTAGTCCCTCTTTCCTACCTCTGACTCTCAGCATGCTCAACAATTCCCATGGTCCCATTGCCTACATAGGTTTCAACATGATAATAGTTTCCCTTTGTGGAAGTACACATGTGACCTAGCATTTCATTCTCAGCTTTTTTGAGGTGCTACTCACAAATAAAAATGTATATATTTAAATTGCAGGGTGTATCCATAGATTTATACAGTATCAAAGGAATGCTAGAGCTGTACAGGCTGGTTTTATGTCAACTTGACACAGCTAGTCATCAGAGAGGAAGAAACTTCAGTTGAGGAAATGCCTCCATGAGATCCAGCCCTGATGCATTTTCTCAATTAGTCGTCAATGGGAGGGAGCCTCGGTCGTAGTGAGTAGTGGTATCCCTGGACTGATAGCCCTGGGTTCTATAAGAATGCAGGCTGACCAAGCCATATGTAAGTAAGCCAGTAAGCAACACTCATCCACAGCTTGTGCATCAGCTCCTGCCTCCAGGATCCTGTCCTGTTTGAGTACCTGTCCTGACTTCCTTCCATGATTAACAGTGCTGTGGAAGTACCGCTCAAATTTTGCAACAGTAATCGAAACCCTAACTAAGATAAGAACTAAGCTAATAAGCATATAATTTTAGTGATTATCTTGGGAAAATACTAAATTGTAAGTATATGTATGCAATGGTAACAATTAACAAAAGAGACCAGGAATGTGAGAAAGAGCAAAGGTGGGGTGTGAGAGAGTGTGGTGAAGGAAGGAAAGAGAAGGGAAATGAGGCAATTGTATTTTAATTTAAAAAATGATATACAATGAGTATGTGGTACACTAATTTCTTCTGAGTTGAAGCATTCCATCCTTGAGATTCAGAAAGTGTATATCTCAGAAGTCTCAGGAAATTCCTGATTCACAAGGCCCCATCCTTTCTTGAGGTTATAAAAGCTTTGAGGATTGCTGAGAAAAGGAAACTTTTTGACCTTTAGGGCTGCCTACAAGACATGTAGAGATCTCAGGGCTTCCAAGTTTCATGAGTCCTCACCCATGCTAGGTTGGTCCTTTTGTGAAGAACCTGTTTTCTAGATGTCTGTGCTCCTATGAGTAGCCACTCACTCTTGCCCTAACCATTTCATTACTTCACTAAATTGGAATTTTCATGTCTTGAGGGTTCCATATCTGGGGTGAATAGGCATTTATACTCATCTCTTTAGGAAATGCATCATACAATAGAAGGATCAAAATACATTAACATGAAGGGTGTAATGCAAATTTAATATGTATGAAATATTAATATGTATGAAATATCATTATTTATCCTAAATCATTTATAATTAATTTCTATTAATAAAAGTATTTAATCCTCTCAAGATTCTCTCATATTATTGCTAAGTCACATTAAGTCTCCAAAATGTTATAACTTAAAGTTTGATTTTATAGTCCATGTTTCCCCATTTTCCACAAAATCTATCCCCTAGTAGGCTCTATTATACAGAAACTAAGAATTCTACTGTTTAGCTTTTCAGTTTTAGTGAGATCATAAAGGTTTATTGGACTTGACCTTCAGTTGAGACACTTAAAGGTAAGGTTATTTTTGTTTGTTTGTTTTTACTGCTAGTTTTATTTTATCCTTTCCCCTGTGTTGACTACATATGTATTCGACTAAAATGCAAGCATTTGGGTATATATATATCAGGGTTTTTCTTCATGGTTTTATTTAAGGTCTAAGGATCTACCCTAAATCTAGTTCATTTGAGGTCAGAAGACACTCTCCTAAATCTCATCTACCACTTCTTGTTGCAGCCCACATAAAAGGACATGGAAGAAGGAAGATACTGCTTTTATTTTTGCCTGTTTACTCTCATTCTCTGTGGCAAGTTCATCTATCCTGATGCTGAAGCATTCTTTCACTGGTGTTAGAATATTACTTCTTCAGGATTCCAAAGTAGACTGAAGACCAGCAGCTCTCTAGGACATGGCTGGGACTCTATCACCAAACTGGGATTGCTTGAGACATCTGGTCTCATGGACTGAACAACTAATAAAACAACTAATGGATCCTTAGCCTTTTTGTCATTCTATATAGTTCTTTTAAAGTACTCTGACTAATATGTTCCCTTTCTCTTTCCTCCCTCCAAACACTTCCACTTACCCTTCCTTGATGTCTTTCAAATTCTTGGCTTCTTTTTTCCATTAATCAATGTTATGTCACATGTATATGTATATATATTTTCCTAAACACAACCTACTCAGTCTATATAATGTTACTTCTATGATTATTTTTCAGCTCTGACCATTTGAAATTATATAACCCAAAGCAACATCATATTTTATTATATTTTTTTTATATTTTATTTCTATATCCTGCCCTGGATGGATTAAGTATTTTCCCACCAAGTCTTGGTTACTGTGACTAATGTTACTGGAATTATGAAAGTACAGTCTCTTTCCAAAATCTTGGTTTCTATTCTTCGGATGTATGCAATAGGGGGATTGATGGATTCCATTGTAGTTTCCTTTCTCGTTTTTTGATAGGTTCTATATTGTTTTACTTACTGGCTATATATTTCCAATTATGTTGTGCAATGAATGACTCTCTATTTTCTACATTCCCATCAATACACACACTTGAAATTTTAAAAATTGTGTAACTTATATTGAATGTCCTCTTCACAATTCCATATAGATGTAAAGTGTGCTCTTATTAGTATGTCCCCTCACACTCTCTAATCTCACTCACAGCCCTAATGACACTAGCTTTCCATAATCCCTTTCCAACATTAATGTCTCTTGTTTTGTTTCAATTGCCACTGAATTTAAATAGGACTATCTGTGTGACCAAAGGCTTTGGAGTACCCATTTGAACCTAGAGGTATGTGAAAACATCTTTGATCGAATACTTCCACAGTGGAAGATTGGGGCCTGTGAACTCCTTTTCTGATCATGATTGATTGACTGTTGATATAAAAATACAGATAATAACAGTAATGAAATTACACAGGATTAAAGTTTCTCAACGTTTTGTAATTTCTCTTATTTTACAATGATCACAGTTAGATCTCATCCCTTTTTAGAAATTTGATTAGACCACCTTCCCCTTTAAACACTTCACTTCATATTACCTCAGTACTTAAGAGAATTAACTTCTGTTACAGAGGACCCAATTTCTATACCCAGCATCCACATTGTGTCCCATAACTGTCAGGAAGTCTAGTTATAGGAGATCTTATACTCTGTCTTCTGTGGCACTATATGCTCTTATGCACAGATGTCTGTGAAGGCAAAACACTTATGCACATGAAATAAAAATAAACTTTAAAGTTGTTTTTAAAGGATGATTTGAGAGTAAGCTCACCTGAATATTTTGTAAAGTCAGGAGTACAGGTTCAGACAGGACAGGTTTGACTTCTGAACGAATGGCACCACTCACAATAAGAGAGTTCAATTTCACTTTCTGCATTCCTTCTTTGTTACTAAAAAAGGATCCATTTAGAAACTTCCCAAGGGACTGATATGCAATAAGAGCAACTGCAGTCTCATCTGAAGGAAAAAAGATACAATACAGGGTTGGGGATTTAACTCAGTGGTAGAGTGCTTGCCTAGCAAGCGCAAGGCCCTGGGTTCAATCCTCAGCTCCCCCCAAAAAAGATATAATACAAAAGATTGATACACAAATGTCTTACATGTGGACCATGAAGTAAGCATACTGTGTTTAGTAAATTTACTAACGAGCATCCCTTAAATTGCACATATAACACACTTTTAGTACTGATAGGCATGTAATTTCACACACAGATACACACAAATTTATATATGTACATACATATATACACACAAAGAGAGAGAGAGAGACAGAGATTGAAAGGGACAGAGAAAGAGGGAGGAAGGGAGATGACACTATGTGTTGTCTAGTATTATGTCAACTTGACACAAGCTACAGTAACTGAAAAGGAGGATTCTCAAATGAGAAAATGCCTCCATAAGACAGATTGTAGACAAGCCTGTACGGCATTTTCTTAATTAATGATTGATGAGGGAGAGCCCAGCCCATGATAGATGGTGGCACCCTTGTGCTGATAGCTCTAGGTTCTATAAGAAAGCAGGTTGAGCAGGCTGTAGGGAGGAAACCAGTAAGGAGCACCCTCCTTAAACTCTGCATCAGCTCCTGCCTCCATGTTCTTTCCCTGTTTGAGTTCCTGCTTTGACTTCTCTCAATGATGGGAGTGCAAGTAAAATAAATCTTTTCTTCCTCAAGTTGCTTTTGGTCATGGTGGTTCAACATGGCATTACAGACCTATCTAAGACAATATATATGTATATAAAATCACATGTATATATATATATATATATATATATATTTATATATATATATATATGCACATATAAGTGTGTGTGCACACGCACATGTATGTGTGTGTGCACACGCACATGTATGTGTGTGTGCATGTGTGTGTGTGTGTGTGTGTGTGTGTGTGTGTGTGTGTGTGTAAAACATGGTTAGCAATTACCTGTGATCCCAAGGACAATCAGACTAAGGAAAAATGCATTACCACCTTATACTTCAAGTTCCCTCAAAGTTATCTAATTATTCATCTTCACTCACTCTCTACTCTTCTCTATCTATATATACCGTCCTTTCTTCTTTATACCTCTCTCCTTCCCTCATATTTTTTCTCTATCTTTTATCCCTCTTTTCTTATCCCTCCTATTTTCATGGAATTAGGAGTTAATTTCTATGTTACATACATAAACTCCAATTATCCATGTGTTTTTGTTATTTTACAGGGTATAGATTTTACTATATTATAGAAATCTTGCTTTTTGATTGCATGTAAAATTTTAAAAAGTTGTGCGGGTTTATAGTAATGACATTTTAGATAGTGAACTGCTTTATAACCTTAGAATAAAACTTTTAACACTGTAAATATTAAACTAGTTTCTGTAGATGTAACCATCTTGTTAAATAAGAAACACAGAGCCAATTGCAGAGTTAAAAGCCAAGAGGTCAGAGCAATAGTTAAGAGCTATAAGCCTTACCCTTCACTGCCACTCCTGTCCTACCCTCAGCAAGAGACCTACTTCTGTGTGTTTTTCCTTTTTATAGACTTTTTGTTCTGCCTTCTCATTGGTTGTAAACCCAACCACATGACCTTCTCATCACTGCCTGTCTGTATAGACCTCTAGGTCTTCTATGGTTGGTATTGAGATTAAAGGCATGTATCTCCATGCTGGCTGTATCCTTGAACACACAGAGATCCTGCCTAGCTCTGCCTCCCAAGTGCTGGGATTAAAGGCATGCACTGCCACCACCCAGCTTCTGCTCTGGCTTGCTCTGACCCCAAGGCAACTTTATTAATATGCAAATAAAATCACATTTCAGTACAAATAAAATATCACCATAAGTTTCTGTTGATGCTCACTTGATTATGGCAAAAAAAAAAATGTGCTGAAAAACATTTGTCTAGTTAAATACTAACTCCTATAGTGGTGTTAGAGCTTCCAGTAGAAAATTAAAGATGAGTCTATCTATTGAATGTTGGGAGGTTCAACTCAGAACAGCATTCCATCACTGAGATAGATAGTACAGGGAAATTTGAATTGTTGGTGAATGTTTTCCCAAATATAAAAATCAAAGCAGTAGGTCCCTATCCCAATCATGCCAAAGCAGAGATCAATGCTCTTTGGGCAGCCTCAGACCCACCTCCTGTTTTTAGACTAAAATCAATCACCACCTCTATTATTATTTACTACACTTTTAAAAATCAAATCATTGGGGGCTAGAGACATGGCTCAGTGGTTAAGTGCACTGACTGCTCTTCCATAGGTACTGAGTTCAATTTCCAGCAACCACAAGGTGGCTCACAACCATCTATAATGGTATCAGATGCCCTCTTATGACATGTAGGCATACATGCAGACAGAGCACTCATACCTAAAAAAAAATACATAAATAAAATTAATAAAAATAATTTAAAAATCAACTCATTGATAGATCTTTATATTCCTTGGATTTACAGATCTCAATTAGTAGTGATGATGTAGGAGTATTAGAAATTTGTAGATTAAATACAGCAGAAGTGGCCTCTCTTTCAAGATTACCAGATCTTTCTATTTGAAATTGTTTATATGCATTTTTCCTTCTTTTCTTTCTTCCTTCTCCACCCTTTCCCCCTTCTTTATTCAGACATTTATTGAAGATGATGTCAAACCCAGCCTGCTCTCTGTCTTTGCATGGGAAGTTTGATTGATGCAGACATGGCCCTTTATCAGCACATCATCTGTGCCTGCATTTACAAAAACAAAACAAAACAAAACAAAACTCAGTAAAGTTGAATAGTTATGACAAAGAGACAAAGAGCACCAATCTTACAGTATTTACTGTATTGTCTTTTTAAAAAAATGAATTTGCCAAGATAGAGAACAACTGAGTAACTGCTTTAATAAAAATAAAGTGTTTCTAAAACAAATCTCGAAAGCAATAGTAGGCAAGGCAATGGTTGCCTGGCACTGTTGAATTTTAAGATGATAGACTATCATACTGAAATTTGACAAGCCTGTCCTTTGTCAGAAAGCACAGCAGTACAATTCTGCTCTTACTTTAGTGTATGCTGCAAAATATGCTGTCCTTATAAGAGCCCCTCCACTTTGGCTCTTTGTATGCCTAACAAGTAGTTATGGAAGATCTTTTCTACCTGCTGCTAGACTTCCTCTCCCTGAGACACTGTGAGTGTATGGCCCTCCGCCCAGTCACTAAGAAGGAGAATATGCTCATCTTAAACACATTACCTCTACTCTTGTTTTCTTTGAGAGCACTAGTGCAGTCGATCTTCATCGTGTTATTTCCAGCTTCCAGAAGAGTCATATTGTTGCACCTCTTCGTTTCATACACTGAATGTAATGAGAAATTGAGTTCTTCCACAATTATAGCAACAATAATAATAATAATAATAATAATAGGAAATACTATTACTAGTTGTTAATAATTTGATTGTGAAATGTCTCCTGATAAGGCCCACATGCTGAAGGCTTTGTCCTCCGTTGGTGGTTGATTGGATCTTGAGAGTTAAGTTAATCAGTTGCTTCATGTGACAGAAGAATATGGGCTGGAGAGAGCTACATCAATATTATCATATATAAGAATCCAGATTGTAAAGAGGATTGGACACCCTTCCCATTCTTGGCATTTTCCAAAAAAAAGCATGCACTATACACACTTGGGACAAGTAGGAATTGTGTAAACATCCTGCAATATGTCATGGGCTTCATTACCCAGGTCTTTGGGGATTCTATTTGAGGCCTCTAACATCATCAGTTTATTTATCTATAACTGGATTAACAGATTAATGGTATTTTTGTAAGATTCTAGAAACTAGTGGGTAAGCTGGAGGAGATAAGCCACTGTGGGTTTCCTTTTGAAAAGTATATCTTGACCCTTGTTTGTTCTTTCTGCCTTCTGCTCAGCATTTGGTAGAACCATGATATTCTACCAATAGTCTCACTGCACACAGGCCTACGTCATGTTGGCTTTCTCAAAAGAGTCAAATGAAAAGCTATGAACTAACCATGCTCACTCACCATCAGGTAAACCTTCCATGCTTGAAGTAGATTTACTCAGCTATTCTGTCATAGTGATGAAATATGACTAACTCATCCTTAACTCTCCCATGTATGAGGAGAGTGCTACTCATGTGGTTGTTTCAAATATCAAGTCTTCAGTTCTGGGAAATAACAAATTCTATTCCTCATAGGCCATGAGTATAACAGGACCCAGTCATTTTCATGATGCTACAATAAATCAACTTGATATTTCTTACCTATACCCAGTGTAGAATTTTCACCCTTCGTTGGTACACCTGAGTAGTCATTCAATATGTGGCGTTCCACTTGGTGAAGTACTGTGGTAGCTTTCTTTGCAAAGTTCTCTTTGGATTGAGTTTCACTCCATTCTCCCTTTCCAAAAATATAGCCAATTATATAGATTCTTAATAAAACTTAAGGAACAAGGAATGTGACTAAGTTTTGCTGCCTGGTACCAGAAGCTAACAACATTAGCCATTGTGCTATGGGATGAGAGATACATTGTTGACATTTTATGCAAGTCTTTGACTGAAAGATGAAATACTATAAATCCACCACAAAGTTTCTCAATTTCCATGGACATCTTATTGTAGTTAATTCTCAGTGATAGAAGGTTATCTGGGACATGTTAGGAGGGTGAGATATGTCACAGTTACAGATACTTTATGAGTTAATTGTAGGTATAACATCTCCCCAGATCATGACAACAAAAGTTACTATGCATATATTTCCAGGTTTATCTGGGACAGAGGACAAAATAGACTGTGAATGAGAAGTACTCTATAATAAGAATGAGTATAGTGCTTATGCAAGAGAATCACACAGCAAGACAGACTAGATGATTTCCAAACCAAGATATTGCTCCACTCACCCAAATATCTGCTTGTGTTCCTATTTTCTTCCCATTGTTCACTGAAAAAAATCACATTTAAATCAGATATGGAAAACACCACATCTTCACAATTATTTTCCAATCATCCTCATGTTGGATATATTCCTGGTTGCTCTGCAGCCCATCCATGTTCTTATTGTTGTTTTTGTTGCTGTTTATTTAGTTGGCTTTGGCATTTTTTAAGAGAGAAAGAACATATAGTTGTATGTATAAGGAGAGGAGAGGATCAAAGAGAAGTTGTAGGAGGGAAAAAACATGATAAAATATATTCTAAAGATAAGGCCTCAAAAAATGTGTTTTCAAAATAAATTCTCAAAAGTAAACAAAAACATTAAAAAAGAAGTTGAAAATGTACCCTACAGCTGAATTTTAAGTTATTTCTTCCATCATAATATACATGTAAATGGTCTTTGTTCATATACCATGCTGTTTTCTTTTCGTATCATTTTCTACCTCTCACCAAATCCTTTATCATTCCCAAGCCCTTTCTATTATTGTGATGCATTTTTACGTTGGATCTTAGACATGCTTTTACTATATTAGCATTTTAGAAGGGAAATAGTATCTTTGTTGTGCAGCTATGTCCTCTGAATTGAAACCTGCTCTTCTGGATAAGACCCATTAAAACTCAGTAAGTAAACAAAATTCAAAAGCCTCAAAGAAGTTTATGAAACTTAGAATATTCTCAAGCCCCTCTTCTCTTGGTTATATAAGCAGTGGCAATTGCTAAGGAAAGAAAATTCTCTAGTTAGATCAGATGAATTGCCTTTAGAAATGCATTCAGGGAGCTCCATACCTGTGGAGAGTTGTAATCCCTGCTGTGTGGACTTGTTGAAATAGCTCCTATTAGTAACCACTCAATGATACTCTTGTAAGTAACTCTAGTAAAATCACTGGCTCAGTAAGTTAGATGTGAGTAGAATCATTTCTTTGATTTACCAATGGTGTTCTATATGGGGTGAATAGATAAATTATTCATATCATCCATGAAAAGTCATAGGGCACCAACAAAACCAGAGATCATTTTGAAAGCAACAGCAGTGTGGCCCCTATGTTGGATTGTGGGACATGTAACAGTGTCTGGTGTTTGTGATGATGGATGTCTGCAGAGGCAATCCCAATATGGCTACCTTTCCTCAAATAGTAAGGCCTGATATGCCTTCTTGCTGTAGTGGTGGTGGCATGCTCCCTGTGATTGAAGGTAGGATATGCAACTGAGGGTAAGCTGTCTGAGAGTGGAGTGTCCGTGGAAGGAATCACAGAGTGGCCATCTTCTACTTGGTATGTAGTGGCAGGCATCATTGATGACTGGAGTCCATGAAGCCACTGTAGGAATGGCCACCAATCTGCCAATGGAGTAGAAAACATATTACAAGCCTTGAAATTAGCATATGTGGGAGGAGGTCATAAGCAATCTGTGGCATCCATTGCTTGACCTTTGTTGTATGTATAAAGACATACAACTAAGTTCAGGTCTCTTCCCAGAAATAGTCTGGCAGATTAGAGAGGAATCATACTGAGAAAGAGTATTGCGTTAGTCTCTTGATTTGGCAGGGAAAGTAGAAAAGTGGGAATATAAGATGCAGGTATTGGCTATTTCCTAGACCTGGCTGGATTAAAAAGTAAGAGACTATAAATTAAACCTGTGGTTAAAAAATAAAACCCTGCCTGGGATCCAAAACATTGGACTCATAGAAAAAAATAAAGTAATAAATGCAAGATAGCAAGATAAAATTAGAGAAGATAGTATCAGGTTTGACTTGAAACAAAAAGGAAGAAAAATGCACAATTTACAGTCAGACAACACTTATATTAATAGCTAAGATTGAAAAACAATGATAATCACAGTCAGACAATTTTTTATTAATAACTGAGAGTAAAAAACTATGATAGCCAGGTGGTAGTGGCACACGCCTTTAATCCCAGCACTCGGGAGGCAGAGACTTGAGGATCTCTATAAGTCAAGGCCAGCCTAGTCTACAAAGCGAGATCCAGGAAAGGCACAAAGCTATAAAGAGAAACCCTGTCTCAGAAAAAAAAAAAAAAAAAAAAAGCACCTAATGATAATCATCTGACATGGACTAGGGAAGTCTTTTAAATAAACAAATAAAATACAAAAGACATTTTATACCCTTGCTAGTGAGGCTGTAGAAGAGAATGGTGGATATAATCAATCTGAGTACCGTGAAAGCTAAAAGTTTTTATTATTATTATTATTATTATTATTATTATTATTATTATTATTATTTCATATCTATCCAGGAGACAAAGAATGCATAATCTGAAAGTCAAATAAAGTGTTTAATGGGATGTCATAGAGAAGCTGTTGGTGACATCTGTTCATCAGCAGGTAAGGCCTCATTAACAATATTGATTGAAACACACGAGAAGAAGGGCAGTCATTGCTGAGGAAAATAGGTATTAGAGAGGTGTCATTTGATGTCCCGCTAATTGGCTCTTATAGGACGGTGTTCACAGATTTCACAAAGATGTTGATCTATCAGGTGACTTGGACCTGACATGGACCTAAGAGGAATTTGAGGAGGGGAAACATTAAAAGTTATTGTATGAAAAAAACTTAATATAATTTTCTAAATTGTTCACTAAAATCAATTTGTAAATGAATGAAGTACTTTTTCAAGCAGCGTTATTTAAAGCATGATATTCTATGTGACCTGAGCAGTAAAATATATTGTGAATCTTGAGAAGCTGATTTGTCATTGCTGTAGAAAGAAATTGCACACAAAGAAAGGCTGGGAAGTATTAGCATGAACTCAAAGTTTACTGTGAATACACATTGACATGTGAACTGAATTTGTTATTATTTCAAGATAAAGAAGCTGTGAAGTTGTGAAGAAAATCAGAGCTGTCCATTTGTAGAGCAAGGGAAGAGACCTGTACTGGAGACAAATTTGGAAGGTTTTTATTTGGAAATGTTTATTTGATCCCATGGATTATTTGGCATTGCATTGCAAAAGATCAAATACAGCAAAGGCATGAGGGATGAAGATATAAAAATAACTCTAATATTACAGCCAATGGTAGCATAGCTGTCATAAGCTCTACCCACCAACCTCCCTTTGCATAATGGAAAAAAATGTATGTATATACTTACCATAACAATCAGGATTATCAATATCAATAATGCCAGCTACCCAGTTGAAGATAGGGTATTGTACTATACAGCTGCATACGTAAGTTCCAACTTTATTTTTACAATATGACACATCCTTGCACACCAGCACCTCCAATAGACACTCATTAATATCTGCAAATGAAGAAAAATCACTTGCTTTCTCTTGCCTGTAGAGTTTCTACTGCTATATTTCATTTGCAAATTTACCAAACAGTAGCCTTTGTTCTTTGTTAAGATAAACCAATATGATAAAGATGACAGTTCTCCTTAAATTAATTTATACACATAATGCAATTCCCCTTCAGAAACTGTTTTTTGTTTTTTGTTTTTTGGTTTTTTTTTTTTTTTTTTTTTTTTTTTTTTTTTTTTTTTTTTTTTTTTGTGTGTGTGTGTGTGTGTGTGTGTGTGTGTGTGTCTCCAAACACATACCAAAAGCAATTTAAGGAAGTAATGGCTTATTTTGACTTGTGATGTAAGTGTGGGAAACAGTTATTGATAACAGGAAGACAGCCACAGATATGTGAGGTAGTTGGTCACATTGCATAAGCAACCAGGCTTCAGAGAGAGATGAATACTGGTACTAAGCTGTTTTTTCCCCTTTTTCATTTAGTCTATGGGGTCCTGTCATTCACATTCAGGGTACATCACCCTTCCTCATTGAAGACTCACTGGAAAGATCCTTACAGACATGCCCATAGGTGTTATTCCAAATACAGTCAAGTTGACAGTGAAGATTAATTATCACAAATGTCAATAAAAACATACATATGCTTTGTAGAGTAACACTCCCAAGCAATAATACCCAGAGAACTATGATATGGACAGCAGCAACCTTCCAGACATGAAGTATCCTATATAATACTCAGAATAATGAGGAGGTACTAGTAAATGAATGAAAAAGTTGAATAGTGAAATATATTAAAAGCTGAGAAATAGATTTTAGGGCAAGGTGATGGTGGCAGTAATTTCTCCAATACTGTGTCATACCTCTGAAGTAAGGATTGAGTAGCTTCTTTAATGCTGATTCATGTAGTTTGTCAAATTGACTCAAAGCATACACCCAGCAACAAGATAATGGTAGTGGTTTAAATAATAAATATTCTCTACAGGCTCAAATATTTGAATAATTACTCCCCGTTGGTAGCATTGTTTAAGAATGCTACTGGAGTAAGAATATCACTGGGGTCAGTCTTCAAGTATTTATGGCCTTGCCCCACTTTCTCCTAGATCCTTCTGATTCCTGTGTATATTTGAGGTGTGATATATCATCTCTGACTGCTTCATACTATGGCTTTCCACCATTGTGGACTTTGTCCCTGGAACCATAAGCCAAAACAAACATTTTATTCCATGCATTGTTTTTAGTTATGCCATTTATAACAGCAACAAAAGTATAACTAACACAGAGTTGAGGGGCTGAAGAGATAGATCAGTGTTTAAGAGCACTTAAACACTCTTTAAGAGGACCCAGGTACAATTCCCACAATCCAAATGGCAACTTACTATAACTTCAGTTCCAATGGAGTGGACTTGTTACCTCCTTCCAGCCTCCATGGGCACCACAGACATGCATGCAGACAAACACCCATATACATAACATAAAACAGGAAATGAAGTTGATACTATGAAGTGGAGTTATTGCTGTGATTGACTTGATGACGCTGTCCTTTTGAGGAGGAAGTCGGGACTAGAAACCTGGTTGACTCTATAAGCAGAGCTTTAACAGCTGTTATTGAAGGCTCTCAAAACACAATAATGCAAGGAGTAGTCTGAAGCTGAGGAGATCTCAGAGAGAAATAAATTTTCTGTTAGTCCCTGGATTAGAGGCTACTTGCACTATACTTCAATAAAGAATGTAGCTGTTTTCCACCCTTCTTCTGATAATTGGTACATCTAAACTTAAAAATAATTGACTAATTTACTCATCTGAGGACATTTCAAGGCAGCACAGTGCTGAGTCTGTGCCTGGTTATTACTGATTATCTCACTCACTTCTATAAGGAAGATCAGAAAGCAGGACAGAAAGAAACTTAAAGTATGCACTGTAGAGAGAAAAGAACCCTAGAAAGTTTATCAATGCCCCCAAAGAGGCTGTGCTTGTTGGAGGTTAGGACCTCAAAGTTACACTTCTTGATCTGCACTGGAACAATGAAAATGAGCCCTGAGGACAAGACTACAATCAGCTACTGAAATGAGAAAAAAAGAAAGCCCAAGGAGCTTTTGTTGTGAGATTGCATAGCAACCATGTTGCATATGTGATCCAAGGAGGCAAGGACCCATCCTGAACTGGCAGCAGAACTTGGCACTTTTGTCACCAAGTTCTCAGCTTTAGAGGCATGAATAGTGCAAGAATGAGGGTGTTTTGGACTCTTTCTGTGGTTTCAGGGACCTCCTGGGGGAAGGCAAAGTGGGCCAGGGCATGCATTCATGAGAGAAGGCTATGAGAGCCCACTGTGTGGATTTGTAAAAGTAAAACCTGTATTGCAGTGGATATCTCAAGGTGTTAGAGTTGCTAGAGCTATGAGATACCTGCCAAGAAGAGCTTAGCACAAGGAGTAGAACTAGCCCAAGAAAGAGAGAGAAAGAGATCTATGTTGAGGCAGCAAGCCCAGAGGAGCAGAGCCATCTAAGTCCTTATTAACTAATGACCCAGATACCAGACATGGAGCTTCAGCATTTGAGGTTTACCCTGTTGTGTTTCATTTGCTTTGGTGTGATCTTTCCTCACAACGCCTCCATTACTCCCCTTTGGAGAGGTAATGTGTGCTCTGTGCCATCGCCTGTATGAAGCATACAATTTGTGTTTTAGTTTTACAAGGGTCACAGTTAAGAGACCATTGAGTCTCAGAATAGAATTTTAACTTTGGACTTTTGAACATTGTAGAGACTGTGAGAGACTAGGGGAGTATTTAAAGTTGGTCTAAATGCGTTTTGTCACATGAGATGGCCATGAACCTATGGCAGCCAAGGTATCAAATATAACAGTTTAAATAAAATGGAAATATGGATGGCTACTTGTAGGACCTATTACCACATCAAAACTCATGCTGTGCTCTAGGCCCCCTCAGTATCACAAATATTTGTTACACATTTTAAAGTTTGTGTTAGCATCCTAGTCATTCTTACCTCCTCACCTACTCTAAATGTCCCTCCCTCTTGGGATATCCCCCAGCTACTCATTCTCCTTACAACCCTGCCCTCCTCTCTCTCTGTTTTGTTCCTACTTCCCTCACTATGTTTTCTATTCTCCATCCCATGATAATCTCCCCTCTCATGCAGATAGCCATGTCCATGTCCAGTCTTCTGGCCATGTTAAATTTCTTTCTCTCTCCATTTTGAACCCTTCCAGATATCTCTGACTATTTTCTATCTCATATATCTCCAAAAAACTTCCCCTGTAACCATACCATGAAGTAGTCATGGCATTTGTTTATACAGATACCTGATGCCACTCTTATCCCCATCATTGTAGACTCCTTTCCTGGAACCATAAACCAAACCAAATTGTTTCTTCTATAAGTTACTTTTGGTCATGGTGTTGATCACATAAACAAAATGTACCTAATAGAAGAATAAAGTTAGGATAAAGGAGCTCACTATTAGAAATGTATAAGGGTAAAGTTGAAAAAGAATACTACTTAAAGCTTTTCTGACACAATGCTCATACTGTCTCAAGAGATAGGTGGAAAGAGAGGGAAGCATCAATACTTACATATCAAGGAATAGATTTGGCTTAAAGACTGCAATTCCCTTTCTAGCAGGGATACATTTAATAAAATAGGGTGAGGGCCAAGAAAAGCTTAAGAAATTTACAGAGAAAGTAGATGTGATGTAAATGATCTACAAAGGACCAGAACTGATGTTGATAAAAAAAAAAAAAGTGTGAACTTCTGTCTTTTCTAAGGTTACCAATCTGCTTCTGCCTTTAGGAGTATTGCTGATTTTTTTCTTTATACACTAATTCTCTTGTTCCCACTGACCATATGTCCCTGGCCCAATTCATGGTTCTAGGACATAAGAACTTAGAAATCTCAGCAGGTACTCCCAGAATTCTGATTTCTTCCCATAATAACATGACCAGTCTTTCTGAACATCCATTTTCACTGCTGACAGACAAGAGTTAAAGTTTAAGAGAGGGGATTGTTTAATGATTAATTTTAATTGTCAAATTGATGCAATTTAGTACTAGAGTTGTGATTATTAGTTTTAATTGTCATCATGACAGAAGGTAGAATGGTCTGGGAAGGAAATCTCAATGAGGAATATTGTGGATTCTGTCAGCTTGAGGGCATGCCTGTGAGGGATTCATTTTATTGAGTTAATTGCTGTGGGATGACTTTCCACCCTGAATGTGAACAGAATCATTTCTTGAGCTGGGCCCAAGACTGAGTGAAAAAGGAGATAGCTGCCTCATATCTGGCCTTAAATCATTCATTCTGTCTCTGTTCATGACTGTGCCTGTGAGTAGGTGTTTAACATTCCCTCTACCTTGATTTTCCTATAGTGATGAACTATAATCTGGCATATTGAGCTAAGACAAACTATTACTTCTCAAAGTTGCCTATTTCAGGGTATTTTGTCACAAGGAAAATGAAACAAAGAGGGCTACAGATCAAAGATTCCTTGATCCAAAGAGTCACATGGCCCCTGTCTGTCAAAAGAGTATAACAGAAGTACACTTGGTTAATACTTTTACATTGTCCATGATTCTTCTAAAGATCTCTGAAATCTGCATGAACTATCAATGTTTGATCAAAGGTCATAAGAATTTTCAATAACAATTAAACTAAAACTTTATGCTCTTTGGTTTTTGTTTTTGTTTTGTTGTTGTTGTTTGTTTTTTGTTTTGTTTTTTGTTTTTTTTGTCAACATGGCACAATGAAGGTTCTTTTTGAAAAAGGGACCTCAGTTGAAAAAATGCTTTCATAGATTGTTGTATTTTTGTGGAAACATTATGACAAAGGCAACTTATGAAGGAAAGCATTTGATTGGGGGCTTATCATGACATGAAGCATGGCAGTTGACAAGCACACATGATGCTAAAGCAGTAACTGGGAGATTACATCTCAGTTGATACATAGGCAGGAGGCAAAGAGAGAACTAACTGGCAGGGTCATGAGCTTTAAAACCTCAAAGCTCACCGCCAGTGCCACACCTCCTAATCTTTCCCAAATAGTTCCACTAACTGGGAACAAAGCAGTTAAATGTATGAGCCTATGGAGAACATTATTATTCAAATTGCTATATTAAGTAGGCATCTAAGAGCAATCAAGTAAGCAGCACTTCTCCATGGTTTCTGTTTCAGTTTCTATATCCAGTGTCGTGCCTTGAGTTCCCAGCTTCCGTCTGTAATAGAATGTTACCTTGAAGTGTAGGATGAAAGAAACCCTTTCCTCCCCAAGTTGCCTACAGTGTTAATCACAACAATGAGAAGCAAATGAAGACAGACTTCTTTACCTTCACATTTCACATGGGGCTCAATAATTACGCTATTATCAGGTCCTGCCCAGAATCCATCTTTACAAATACAATGAGTGCTGTTGTAGCAGGAGGCATTTTCATTACATTGAGGGCAGGATGCTGCAGGGAACACATAGTACATTTATGTATTGTCTCATGTCCTTTGAGGAACGTCTTTGTATCCATCCCACTGCTTGAGATAAATGCTCACAATGACTTCCCATAGCCATATTCTTATATAAATATCTATTTTCCAAACTGTAAAATTTCAACTAGGAGACCTTACTTTTCCTTCCCTAGGAGCTTTCTTTAGCCATCAAGTCTTCATTCATCACCAGAGGACAAGTTAGTAATGCCTTCCCTTCAGGAGTGGCTCCTTACATCAATGACTGACAGGAATGGGTCTACAAAAGACCTCTTCTGGGGAACCTATTATCACGTGTGGATTTTGTTTTCTTCATAATTATGGTATCTTATCATAGTGATATCATGAGCATCAAATGCAATCTCATGTGTAGTTGCTCAGATAAGTGATGTAAACAATGATGGTGATGATGAAGATGTTAGATATAGGGCAATTGTAGTTAATATAAAGATCATAAAAAATTCAACACTTAACAGTGACCACTTCACTTCCAGGGTAGAAAATTCTATACCCCACTATCTTTTTACCCAGTTTCATCCATGAATAGACTCACCTGAAGTATTCTTCAGTTGTAATATTGACCAGACAAGCAGGACACCAAGAGCTAAAATAGAAAGATGAGGAAATATTCTAATTCGGTTCCTTTGGGGCTCTAGCTATGCTTGCAAGTGTTATAGTATTTGTCTGCCTTATGGAGAAGACTCTTATACTCGTCCACATTAGTTCACTACAGTGGTCATGGTAAATTGTGATGAGTATTGCATTACTGAAAAGAGAAATTACATCTTATTGTGGCTGTGAACCCACCAGTGACCCTCCAAGGCTGGTACATAAATTCTACACCTATGAGCTCTGCTCTGTAGTTAGGACTCCCTCCTATCAGTGCAGGCTTCTGAGCCCACATTACGTATGAATCTAATCCAATCACCATATAAAGGAAAGCGCAATGCAAAAAGAAGGCATATGTTGGGTGACTTTTCTAGTTGAATCTGTTTTTATTATTTTCAGAAATAGAAATACCCTGGTTGATTTTGTCAACAACACAAACCTGTCCTACTTGGAAGAGGGAATCTTTATTGAAATATTATTTCCTCAGATTGGCCTGTAGACAAAACTGCAGGTATTTTCTTGATTAGTAATTGATGTGGGAGGGCCCAAGGCACCTTGGGCAGTGCCACCCCTGGGCAGGTGGCCCATAGTTGTATAAGTAAGCTAGCTGTGCAAGCTATGGAGAGCAAGCCAATAAGCAAGATTCCTCTTTGGTCTCTGCTTCATTTAATTCTTTGTGTTCTTGCCTTGAATTCTCTTTATGAGAATTGTAATTGTAAGCTAACATAAATCCTTTCCTCCCCAAATTCTTTATTTTTACCACAGGATCAGAAAGCCAAGTGGGAGAAGAATCTAATAATAATCCAAAGGAATTATTCTAACTAAGTCTACCTTGGTGATCCAATTAGTTTAATTGAGGTTACTTCCAAAAGCATGTGTGAGGTCTTACTTACAGGAATATGGTCAACTGAGGTACAAGTATGCCACTAAAGAGTTTCTTTCCCAACACAGCGATCATAACTGCTTATTTGCCTTTTGGGAAACAGACAACAAATATGCTCTATGAAACCACGTCTCCATAAGGGAATGCTAGTGAATCTAATGTTGTAAAAGTATTCTTTCAATATCAGTTTCAGTATGATCTGATTCAAATGTTCTAGGCATGTGTGCCATGAAAAGAATACTGGGTTCCACAAGAAGGTGAAGTTGATTTCAATGCTGTATTTTATATAATACACGAGGGTTTAGACATTAGCATTCTACCATGTAATCATGTGTAATTAGAAAAATATATATTGTTATACATGTTATTTAAAATACTCTACATTTTGTGTGTATTGAGTCTCTGATCTAGTACAAGTTTCAGAAATGTGGTACATCTTGACTCACATTGAACATATTCCTTGTGCCCAAGTGATGCACAAAGCTGATGGAGATAGTGTTTATAGTAGACATTTAACCTGCAGTGATGCTGATGTTCTCAGGAAGATGAGTGAAAAGTAGAAAAGCACAGACCATGTGTATTGGACCTCATACCCTCTAGCTGATGCAAAAAGCTTCACACACCATTTCACAGAATGTGATGAGAACTAAATCTCCTCCTTCCTGGGACCAGAAATTTCCAGATAACAAATGGAGAATGACTGAAGCCAGAAACATTCCACTGTGCACTATATAAGCCCATAGCTATTCCATATGCCCTTGATGCAGGAGTGTCCTCAGGACCTTTCCTTCACCTGCACAAACACAAATATGAGACAAAAACTATTCCGCCAAGTCCAGCTCAAGAGTCCTGCTCCTGGGGCTATTTACTTGGGCATAACAGTTTCCTTCTCCCTACTCTCATATAGGGTACCATAAAATAATTTATTCTGTGCTCTCTGAGGTGGGTGAAACCCCTGTTTCACATTATCACTCATCTGGATCCCTGACAACACCTTTGCCTAAAGGTTGATCTTTCTCTGACTCTCTCAATTTCCACTTCTCCTCCCTCCCCAAATCCTACCAAGGAGTACCCTGAAAATACAAGAACAGTATCATATTGGGAAGGAACAGCCATGTTTTGTAGAAATCTGATTCTGCTAACATGTTTTTGAACAGACATTTTTACTGATCATAGAAAGCAAATGTTAGAGTTAAAAGGAAAGTTAGTGTTAAGACTGTGACACTGAACACTCTGAAGATAAATCATAGGGATTGCGGGTAAATCTGAGATAAGCAAGCCGAGCAGACAGGAGGAAGCAGAGTGCTGTGGGAAACAAATAACAACAAGCAGCTCTGAAGTCTCCAAAGGATTCTGGTGGGATCCACTGCCTCACCACCCTTCCTCAGGAACATACGTAAGACACTGTGACAATCTAATCTATGTTTGCATCTAATTGTAACACACTAAATTCTGGATAAGGACAGCTTCTAAAATGTCTCCAGCTACTCCAAGACCACTCTAGCCAACCTCACAAACAAGGAGCTAAACCTTGGGTAAACAAGAAAACCCACAACTACTCTTGACATCTCTGATGAAAAGTAGCAACCCCTGTTCAGTCAAGACAATAGTTCATTAAAACTAAAAGCCAATCACACAGTGTGAAAATAAGAGAAGGCAGTTTAATTGATGAAGAGCCATGCCAAGACTGAGAGTTAGCTGATTAAGCAAAACCCAATGGATGATATGATGGCTGATCTTGGTTATCAAATGGGTAAAGAGGGTCTTAGTTGAAGAGTTGCCTTTATTACATTTACCTGAGGACATGAATATGAGGCCTTTTTTTATTGCTATTTTGCACTGCATAGAAAGTAGGATATATACATTCATCTCCAGGTGAAGTTTGCCTCCATCATCACAGGGTACTTAATGATGATTTTAATATTCATACTCACTGTCCTGGTCTTTTTGGGCCCTTCATATAAGACAGAAAACTCTGAAGTGGGGCAATGACAGAAAAGGAAGTGTACCAAATTGAGCAACCAAAAGAGATAGAAACAAAATGCAAAACCATTTCTTAAACTGTGATGTGAAATTAATCACTTTATGTCAGATCCAAGAACACATTGCACAATTTTAGACACTGAATATTTATTATTATTATTACCATGATGATGATGATGATGATGAAAATTTTGTAGATATTTATTTTCATTTAAATCTGTGAACTTCTCTGATAGATTGCTTTTCTGTGTAAAATGTCAGCTTTTGCTGAAAATTTAGTTTGGTTTTGTTCACTATGGGTTTTCATTTTCTCTGGTACTTATAGGCACTGCATGAGGAATCTCAAACCAAGAAATGCAGCACAAGAGTTAATAGCACAGTCACATGACACTGTTGCTAGAAAAACTAACAATTATGGGTAAGAAATGCTACAACAGCAAAGCTACAGGGAGATGAGAGTACTCTTTTCCACTTACCTGTGGCATGCAGCAGGTACCTGATTCCCATATCTCCAGTTGCCACCATCAAAGATCTGAGAATCTATCCAAAAGGGCTTGGTGAGAGTTTCTGGAATGAATGAATTTATGAACAATGATCTCTTGGTGGCCAGAAAACTTAGAAGACAGATAAATAATGCATATCAAACCCATTGACTTTTGTCTCTTTCCATCAGTATCTTCATCTGACAACCCATCTTGAGGAAAATATATGACAAAGATGACCAGAGTAGCACTGAGTACAGCAGGCATGCTTACTCCTCAATCAATAGCCAAGAATCAGCATTCAGTGTATCTCAGTTCTGCTGGGGTTTAAAACCCAGCTCACACATTGATGACTCCACAGTAAGGTTGTTCTTACACTCACTGTTGCTATTGCTTTTCAAGTTTTCACTAGCAATTACATCATTTTGTGAAGGGCAATATTACATTTACATATGACACTGAATCATGAAAACAAAGATAGTTTATTGCTTCACAGTTGCATCATTTTCTATGATTTCACTTAAGGCCTAATTTTGTAGCTGGGAATATACTATGTATTATAATTAACTGTAGTCTCCATATCATGCTGTAAAGGTCTACAACTTCAGTTTTAATATCTGAAATTAGAACTTTTGAATACTACCTTATTTATGGATTTGTACCACCTCAGGCTTCATAGTCAACATTCAATTCTTCTGAATTTCACATTTTCTTTATTCCAAAAACTGTACAGTCTGGACCTGAGGACATGGCATTCTGTGCAAGCATAAGGAGCTCAGTTGGAGTTACTAACATCTATATAAAATATGGGAACAGCTACACGTGCCTGTAATCCCAGAAGTGGAGAGTAGAGAAAATTATATCTTTCTGGCCAGTCATCCTAGACAAAATGGCAAGTTTCCAATTTGGCTAGTGATCTTGTCACAAGGGAATAAAGTGGAGAGTGAGGGAAGTTAGCTGACACCCTCTTCTGGTTTCTGTGTGGGCATGCATAAGTACACACATTAATGCTCTCAAAAAGCATGTAACATAGGTGTGCACCCCCACACACATGCAGACACTGGCTCATGGACACAAGTGAAAGGAAAAAATAAAAACAAATAATAGACAACAGGGTCCCATAAGCTCCCACAGTACTGTACTCTTTCTGATATTTGGGGAGTTCTTTGCAGTTCATGGCTACTGGGTGAAGAAAAGTCATTTTTCTTCAGGAATGTTGCCACTGGTAGATTGTCTATGTTTAAATAGATGGCTTTATATCCAAAAATAATTATGTATAACTAATTTTGGACTCTGTGTTATTAAAAACAGAAGAGTAAGATATAAAGTTGGAGGGGTATATAAGAGGGGAGGTCTGGAAGGGGTGATTGGAAGGTAGATGTGGTCAAAATATATTGTGTGTACATGCATAAATTCTGAAATAATAAATCAAAAAATTAAAAAGCATGCCTGCTGTGGGATTTCTTTCTGTATGCTGTAAATATCTGTTGCTCTGGTTCATTGATAAATAAAGCCATTTGGCCTGTGGCAAGGCAGCTTAGATGCAGCCAGGAAATCCCAGCAGAGGCACAGAAAGAAAGCAGAGGAGACACCAGCCACTGCCAGGAGAAGCAAGATATAAAAGTACTGGCAAGCCATGGCCACCTGGCAACTTACAGATTAGTAGAAATGGGTTAAGTTATGGCAGCTAGCTAGAGAGAAGCTTGAGCCATTAAGCCATACAGTTTGTAAGTAATATAAGCCTCTGTGTGTTTACTTGTTGGAGCAGCTGCAGGACATGGGTGGGACACAGGAAAACTTCTGACTACATTTGGGTGCCCAACGTGTTGGCTCAAGTTTCCACCTAAAACCTCAGAGAACTTAATAAGAGATTCTAAAATGGAGCTAAAAACAGCTTCCTAGTTTTGTCTCAGGCAAGCCATGAACTACAGTATGGTGGGTTCATGGCATGCGAGCTTGAACACAGCATAATGGATTCCTACTGCAGCACACAGAGATGTCTCTAAGCCATGCAACCAAATGCATGGTGGATTTAGCTTTTGCTAGTACAGAAAAAAAAATAAGAAAAAATAAAAAGGAGGGTTTCAGGCTACACAATGCTGGATAGAGGCATGGACTCACTGCTTCCCAGTGTCAGCAGAGACCATGGCACCCAGAGCTGGCAGTGAATTACCCCCACCATGTTGGGAAGTTGAAATAAGCAGATTCAGCAGCCCTGGCTGCTGAATCAATCTTAGCCACTCAGTTTAACAATTTAACATCTCTCCTGGTCAGAGAAGAGTGTAGATTCAGAGTAAGTCATATTCAGTTGGAATAAACCTCTAAACAGTTTATAATGTGTGTAAAAATGTATGTAGACTTAAGAAAGAGAGAAAAGGGAATATATGCAGTTATATAAAGAAGTAGATTTAAAAAATAAAGTCTTTAAAGGGATAGTAAAAATAATATAAAAAATAGCCATGTAAAGATGGAAATCACACACAGAGTCTGGATTATATTGTCTTTGGGATTTTTAACTGGAGAGAGACATTTAACTGTAAAGGCTGCTAAGTTAAACTCATGCGCGAGCGCGCGCGCGCGCGTGTGTGTGTGTGTGTGTGTGTGTGTGTGTGTGTGTGTACATATATATTTTTTAAAGGTATCTTGACTTCAAAATATGGATCTAAGTATATGTTGCTTTGGAAAGGAGGCTCTGTTTTTGTTCTCACAGGAAGCAAGAGGCTATGAATTTGTTCTTGGTTAAAATGGATCAGATTTGATCAAGCCAGACCTCCTGAACTTTAACAGGTGGTACCTATCAACAAAGGTTATAGACAATCTTCCCAGGACTTGACCATTATCTCAAATTTTCTCAGGATCCCGATAAGACTACCAGCACACACAATCATCAGGAAGTAGCCTAGAAAACTATGTCCACATTTGCAAAAACTGGACTATGGATATTTGACTTTGTTTAGATTGGTTACAAATTTTATTGGTCACAGTCAACATCTTTCTAAAGAAAAAAAAAAGGAGGATAGGATATAGATATGATAGGAAAAAGGATAGATTATTGAATCTACATTTAAAGAGTAATAACTTATTTGAAATGTTTTACATTGCTATGGATTTTAGTGTGTTCATACAAATTTAAAGTTAATTATATATATATATATATACTTGTTTAAGGTATTATTATGTTTGTACAGCTCATTTGAAATTGCAATGTATAATTAAGAAATACAGATTAATGATTAGTCACCCATGATAAACTTATAGTTAGTTAAGTTTTCTAGGTATATAGATATATTTCAATTAGGTAAGTAGTCTTTAAACACTTCAAAGACCTACAGAATATGGCATTTAAAATGTTTTTAAAATTTAGATTTTTCTGGACAGTGTGACACATCAGCTCCTGGCAGCACCAATTTACTTCAAAGAGGAAGATGGGCATTGACAATACTCCATATGGAGTTTATCTTCTTCTTGGCAAAAATAGCCATTTAGGCAAGAAATTGCTCTTGCCTGGACTGCTGGTAATATATTGTATAAATTGGACATACAGAACTCAGAGCAAAATAACCACTGAATTTTCCAAAACAAGGTAAAATGGTCCTTCAGTTTCCTACTTCACAGAGGAGACTGCCAGACATTCTACAGGACACAGGGAGAAGCAACTGAGAAACTCTAGACCTATAGGCTGAAGATGGACGCACCAACATTGCAGAGGAACTTTGGGTGACTGTCCAGGCAGCCAGCTGTCTCTGTCATTCTATATTTTTGGAAGTTGCTTACAATGTACTTCCTGTTTACTCAGGTAATATTATATCCTTCTGGAGTCTTTGATGTAGTTGAAGACTAAATGGTTATAATTCTCCTTGGTTATGATAAAAGGTAAATTAGATATAAAACTTTAGACTCACAAAATAGGATAGATAGTAAAATATTTTCTAATTTTGCCAAATATAAGTAGACTAGATATTGTAAGTGTAATTCTTGCTTGATGACTGTTCTATAATATGTAATTTTACTATATTAAAGTTAAACCTTCCTTTTTGATTAGACAAAAAAGGGAAGTGTTGTGGGATGTCTTTTTGTATGCTGTGAATGTTTGTTGCTCTGATTTATTGATAAATAAAGTCATTTGGCCTATGGCGAGGCAGCTTAGAGGCAGGCAGGAAATTCAGGTGGATAGACAGGAAGAAACCAGAGGAGATGCCAGCTGCTGCCAGGAGAAGCAAGATGCAAAAGTACTGGTAAGCCACAGACACATGGAAACTTATAGATTAATAAAAATGGGTTAAGTTATAGGAGCTAGCTAGTGAGAAGCCTGAGCCATTAGGCCATACAGTTTGTAAGTAATATAAGCCTCTGTGTGTTTACTTGTCCAAGTTGCTGCGGGACAGGCGAAACACAGGAAAACTTCTGACTACACATGCCCTCTTCAAAAATGAGTTAGAAATACTTACATTCATTTTTCATTCATAAGGTAATTCATTGAGATTTCTTATATGGTGATTTATCTGACCATTCTAAACAATTTATTAGTATGTATCTGTGATTAAAAAAAATAAGGTGCCTCATACTTTTGGTGATAAATACTAGTTTTTTTCAGGTGACATTACTAAGATTTGCCTCAAATAGCTATGAAGGGGGGTGGTTTCTTAAGAAATAAAGAGGAAACAAAATTGTACAGGACTTTGTCACTTTTGAAGCTAACTTGGCAATGGATCAGGGAGAGACATTCTATTACCATATTTACACACATGTATATTTGAAATTTTACAGGATCAAAAAGGGTGTGGGAGGATATAGGTGAGATGACAAATTCAAACTGATAAGTAAGTAAATAATCAAATCAATAGCAAGGGGCAGAAGTTTGCATGCTAATATCTATAAGAAGCAGGGAGAATAATCAGGAAATATCAATACCAGAAACTGTTAGACAGGATCAGAGGTATTATGAGTGGTTTGGTATAAAGGAAGCTAAGACAAATTGTTTGTTTGTTTGTTTGTTTGTTTTTTGGTCTTTCGAGACTGGGTTTCTCTGTGTAGCTTTGCGCCTTTCCCTGGATCTCACTCTTGTGAGATTAGACCAGGTTGGCCTCGAACTCACAAAGATCCACCTGCCTCTGCCTCCTGGGTACTGGGATTAAAGGCATACGCCACCACCGCCCGGCAACAAATTGTATTTTAGATGAGATGCGAGCTTATAGATTATAACAATGATTGTCATTTTAGATGAGAGCTTTATTAGAATTATAACCCTAATGTACAGCTATTTGAGGGGAATGGCTTGGTTTCTATGAGAAAACCAGGCAGCTAGAGGATCTGTAACATAACAAAAATATACACACACATTTATTTAAAACGTATTTATGTAACAGAAAATTTGTCACACAATTTCACAAATGAGTTTTCATCATGTGCACAATTACATTTCTGTGAGTAAACATTATAGACAATTGACAGGGTCTTACTTCATATCTGGTAGCCTTGTGAGGGAAATATGTTGGCAAATGGTTAGGTTGTCCTCAATACTTAGATACTTTACAATCACTCCAAGGATGTTCCATCAGTTCACTAGACCCATGCTGTGGCAGTTTGAATGTAATTGTCCCCTACAATTTCATAGGGAGTAGCGCTATTAGGAGGTACGGCTTTGTTGGATTGGGTACAGCCTTGTTGGAAGAAGTGTATCACTGAGGGATCGAGTTTTGAGTTTTCCTATGCTCAGGATACTTCTCAGTGTCTCAGTTGACTTTCTGTTGCCTGCAAGATATAGCATTCCCAGCTCCAGCACCATATCTGCATGCACACTGCCATGCTCCTTGTCATGATGTTAATGAACTGAAACTCTGGAACCGTAAGCAAGCTACCTCAATTAAATGTTTACTTTATAAGAGTTGCCATGGTCATGGTGTCTCTTTACAGCACTAAAAACCCATGACACCAGAGTTGATGGTATGTTCCAGTTTTGACTATTTCAGCAGCTTGAGCCACCATTGAGAAGTGTTCTATTTGGAGAACAACCTACTGTTGATGTGCTCTCAGAATATGAAGGACACAGCAAGCCAACTTAAAATAATAACAAAATGAACAGAAACATACTTGAGATGAGGTCACATATCAGCAGAAATGGCCAAAAGAGACTTGTACAACAGAGGCCTCCATAGGGAAGATTTTCTCCTGGGTGAGATTGGACAATTTCACCACAAATATCTTTACATAACAAGGTAAACAGTAGCTGAGTCTTTTGCCTTAGATGTTGCCTGGGACTCCTTCACCTACCAGCCATACTCAAGATATGTTTTCTTCTCTCTAGGACATGGTACTTTTAATCATGGGTTGTTTTTATTCTAATTTCCCCCTTTCCCAGGATAGGGAGTCTAGTTCATTCTTGGAAAAGGGGGTCTTGGAAGGCACTATAAGTCAAACATGCTTGAGTCTAAAGTCAGGATTATGTATGGCAAGGATACTTTTATAGCCGCATTGTTAGTGATCACAGAACAATTTAGTAATATAATATTACTACAGGAAATGTCATATAAGCCTTTATGAGCAATAGATAATCCTGAAGACATTTCATCAAGTCTATAGTGAGAAAATCCCCCAGTATTCTTCCAGAAGGCCTGTGATTGGTGTAAGTGGAACACTTCAGTTGCATTAAAGTCTGTGTCATGATTTGCACAGACACCATGGTCACACTCTTTCCTTGGCCATGAAGTGGGCTCTTCAATTAACTTTCTGACTCAGACTGGTGATACCTCCTGGATCACCTCCTAGTATCGTAAAATTAAATCCAGGAAATGCTTTGTAACTGGTCTTTTCCTGCTTACACATGTGCTTTTCTGTGTACATAAATGCTGTGCATTCCTGGTACACATTCCTGTGTGTGCAAATGCTGGCAATTAAGCTTAGTTCCCCATGGTTGCCTACTTTTGTTCTTTATCATTGTTAGAATGGGGTAAGGTAGCAATGAACAGAAGAGAAGGTGGAGGCAGCAACTTATGAAAGGACAACTGCAGAGGGTTAGAGGCAGAAAGATGAGGCAACAAAGATGATGAAATCTGTGAAGAGATAAAGGTAAGTGGCTGCAGTTCCTAGTCACTAGATGAGCTTCAGAGACTTGCCAAACTCTAGGTGTCTGGAGACCCTTACTGGGTTGTAACACTAACTCCTGTTAACCTTATCAGAAAGTCTGCACCATAACACCAACAGACTAGCAGGTGTTGTGTTACTCACAGATGTAGTCTGCTTCTGTCTGTTGCTATAGTTCATGGGTGTTGAAAGTAGTGGGCTGTCTATTAGTGATGTTGTGTTCAAGCCACTGGTGGTGGTTAAAATTCAGAACAGTAATCCACCATCTGAGTGCCTAGGGCCATACTCTACTGACTTCTTAACCCTGGAGCAATAATAGTTCACAGAGCCTGATGCTGTAAGCCTTCATAACTCCCATTCCAGCATATAGGCCTAAAATGATCCACAGCTCTGGACTACCAACATTGTTTGGGGGCCCAAATTACCCAAGGTCAGAGAATCTGAGCTTACTTTACCCAGCAGGGCTGGCTGCATAGTGGAATGATCTGACCATAGGCATGCATACCAGGTGTTTTGAAGGGTCTACACTTGGCTGCATGTTGTGCTTTGATCTTGACGGGGGAAGTCTTTTGCCTCTCCCCTTAGCATTACACAAAGAGCCCTTTGAAATAAACCTCAAGGCAACTGTGTATTGACCCAGGGCCCTCCTGAAGCTATCCTGTGTTTCTGTCTTTCTAATAGTCTCTTTCCATCTTTCTACATACCATTTCCTTATTCCTTTCTCCTCTCCCCAAGAGCCCTTTAACTGGTTGGAGCTGGACTCCAGCAGACTCCTACAACACAGGCAGAATTTCTCTTTGTCTACTTGTAATTTTTATGTGAATAGAGCAAAGACTCTAGATACCATCAAGTCATCCATGGAACAGTCTCTCCTAGGTCAGGTGTCAGGAAACACACTGTGAGTCTGTATTTTCATAAAATATTTCTGGAAATCAATGACAAAACTTAGAGTATCAACTGCTTTTGAATATGTGACTGGGAAACTGATGTAACTGAAACTCCCATGGCACCAGTTGTTTCACATTGTGAACCAAATATAGGTTACTTATGTAAAAAATAAATTTCTAAAAGACAAAATACAGGAAGTTCTTAATATCATTGTAAATGAGTCACTGTAGCAATGGTTTGCATTATTGACACAATCACCTTAAAATTGAGAAGTGAATCGCCTAAAGGAAAATAACAGTGGGTGTCTGGGTATCTAAAATAGAATGTCCTGTGCATAGTATCACCCAAAACACTGTTCTTTCTGTTTGAGGGGCCTACAAGCAGGGGGATCAGGATCCTTCCATGATGCATAAGCAGGCTTTTTGGAGCCCAGTGGCTAAGGTGTGACACCTTGTGCAGCCTTGGTGCAGGGGGAAGGGCTTGGACCTGCCTCAACTGAATGTATCAGGCTCTGCTGACTCTCCATGGGAGATCTTGACTTGGAAGAGATGGAAATGGGGAGGGAGTTTGGGGGGGGATGCTGGGGGGCAGGAAGAGGGAGGAGGGAGAATCTGTGGTTGGTATGTAAAATGAATAGAAAATATCTTAATAATAAAAAAGCACTGTTCTTTGTAAATCTGTGAATAATAAAACCTCACAAACTGCTAGGGCCTGAATAGAAATGTAACTCATTGGATGTATAAGTGAAAAGACAGCATGATAATATTCCTAATGTTCATAATCTAATATTACAAATAAAACAATATTTCATAACTATATTAAAATAGCCTAGGTAATATTTTTGATACATCATAATAAAAATAAGATTATAGAGCAATATAGAATAATATATTCAAAAGTTATAGATAATTGTAGGAGAATAATGAGTGATTTTATATTTATTTTAACTATTACTCTGAATTTTATGTATTGTATTTTAAGTAAACTTATAAAATATTTGAAAATTAAAAATAAAATATTCCTGTGAACCATATTTCAGGGAACATCACAGAGGAGGGGGAAGAATACCATGTAAGAGCCAGAGGACCATGAAGCCAGCCATGAAACAGTCTGTCCTAGAAATGGCCACATACACAAGACAAGAAGAATAGAAACATCAGTGGACACATTAATGTGGAAAGGGAAAATGTCATGGTCTCTCCACTATACAAAAAACTACAGGCAATGAATGACTGGCAAACAATATGAAAAGGAGAATAAACCTGTTCCAGAGATGAGCCCCTTATTGGTTAAGCAATGCAGAATGGTAAGCCTTGAAACTACTTACATGCAAATAACCAAAACATGCTCAGCAGGATGTGTGTGTGTGTGTGTGTGTATGTGTGTGTGTGTGTGTGTGTGTGTGTGTGTGTGTGTAGGGAGTTGTAACAATCATAATAAAATATTTTTTTCAAGTTGACTATAGGGGAGCATGGGGTGGATTGGAGGAAGGGTAAGCTGGAAGGGCCTAATTGAGGAAAAGGGAGGTGGAAGTGATGTAATTTTCTTTCAATTAAAAATATTTTTTAAAAAAACATTGCTTTGACAGTAAAAATAATGATAATGGGCCTGAGGATAAAGCTAAACTGTAGAGCCCTTGCTTACAGTGAATAAAGCCCTAGATATACAATATAATACAGCAAAAATTTTAAATTTTATTTTACTAAATTAACAATTTTTCATTTTTTTAGTCTAAATGGGACCAACCTAGGCCCTCTTCATGTGTGTGACAATTGTGTAGCTTGGTCTGTTTTTAAGGCTCCTCTCAGTGAGATCAGGGCCTGTCCCTGCCCCTTAGCTGGATTTTGAGAACCTGTTCCCCATGCTGGATTACCTCACCCAGCAAAAACAAAAAAATTGAAATGAGGAACTAATGAAGGAGGATGGGCAAAAGGCAAAAAGAAAAACAACAACCACAATGTATTTTAATAGTTGGTGAAACAATACAATTTAAAAGCTAGGTTGTTTCAGATGTTTTTCCATCTCCACCTTCCTGCTTTCATGCTTGCACTGTAAGTGGATAGCTGAGTCTCATCTTTTAAAAAGTATTTTGATGTATGTTTAATGTTTCGAATTAAAACATACCAACATCATTCTTTCTCCTTTCATTTTCCTCCCTCCAATTCTTCCCATGTAATAATCCCTTGCTCTCTCAACTTCATAGTGTATTTCTTTAGTTGTTGTCACACACACACACACACATACACACTTGTAAGTATATGAAGAGATATGTTTAGAAGTATATAAATTCAACCTGCTCAGTCTGTATTATGTTACTTATATATATTTTATTTCAAGCCTGAACAGTTGATGCTGGAAAAAAATATGACCATTTTTTCCCTGCAGAATATTATTTCTTCTGCCTTCAGCATTCCTTTGTTGCCCATTTCTTAATTCCTTGAGAATTTTTATCCTTTGTATAACGTTGTTTACACTCCACCTGAAATTCTTCCAGATCTCACTCCAATCCACTTACACTCAACTTTTGTGTCCTTTTATTTAAATCTTATATTTTTGGTTGTGAGCCTAGCCTTTAACGGCTGAGCCATCTCTCCAGCCCCCTTTTATTTAAATCTATTGAGTCCAATTTGTACTTCCCATGTATTTTGGATATTTAATATTCCAATGGAGCATGGAATGTAGCTAAGATCATGATGATTTAGTGATACAGCCTTCCACAGCTCACAATTTCTGCTTGGCACAGAGGAAGGACTGAATAAGTTAACTGAATAAGACATAGAATAATGACCAAGGTAAGGAATTGTGGTAGATATGATAGAAATGATGATGGTGGTTGAGATGGTGATATAATTATATTGGTAGGAGGTCTAGTGGTTGCTATAATTCCAGTTATAATAGTAGTGATTGTATTCTTTGTGATAGCACTGGGTGGTAGAAGTGATGATGATGTTGATTGTCATAATGATGGTTATGGTGGTGGTTGGTTTTTGTCAGATGGAAAAGAATAGTTAATGTGATGAAGCATATAGTGGACATGACCATGCATGTGAAAGTGTTTGGTAATGATAAGATGATAAAAAGGACAGCGGTAACAGTTATGGTAATAATGCTATGGTGGTGATGATGAAGGATGTGACAATAATGTATAGTGATGAGTGTGGTGATGATGATGGTGGTGGTATCAGTGGGGATACTATTGACATTACTGATGATTACAACATTTGTAGCAATAATGATGAAGATGGTCATGTTTATGATGTGGAGTAAAAGGGCCAGCCAAAGAAACACACCCTGATACTGAACATAGAGCCAATTCACTGGCCCTGAAACCAGAGTCAAAAGATTTAAAAGGGCCAATGAATAAAACACACCCTGGCCCTAAAATCAGAGCCAAAGAAATGCACTCACCTAAGCAACTCAGCATGAAAACCAATCAATACCTGAGCATGAAACCAACCAATTCCTGAGAATGAAATGAAGCCATTCTCTGAGTTTATCCAAGCTCAGGGATTGAAATTTGACAAATTCCCACCCTGAAAATCTCCTCAGAAAAATTCTGTCCCTAAGAAACCCCATATAAGCCCTGTGACTCTTCAGTTTGGAGCTACCTTTCTCCACCCTGGCAGAGGCAGCCACTCTCATGAAATCCTCCCCACAATGAATCTCTTAAATGAGGTTTGGGTGGTGACCTTCTTTCATCAGGGTGGAGCAGGGCAGAGAAGTAACAACTTTTTTTCAGAGCAGGAACAGCAGTTCTACATTGCTCTAGAGAAACTCCATTAGCAGAGCTGTAACAGCTCTCTAGGAGAGGAGCAGAACTGCTACCTTTCTGCAGGGAAACCGTCCCCCACTGGAAAAGAGCTGTAGGTATTCTTGGCTTCTGATAGCCAAGGTATCTTTCCCTTCTGAGTTGAATGTATCACCTGGGTTCTGATGGCCAGGGTAACTTTCCATTTGGAGCTATAACACCTATAGGTATTGTGTGGCTTCTGACAGCCATGATACCTTTCTCTCCAGAGTTGTAACATCTACAAAGGATGGTAACTGTGATATGCTCATTTGATAGTAATGGTTATGATGATAATGATGGTATTCATGGTACTAAAAATTGTAGTTGGAGAGCTTCTCTCCAGGTTCCACCAAGCCCCCACAGTCCCACAACCCACATATAAAATAATCATACAGACACTTATATTATTTGAACTGCTTGGCCATTAGCTCAGGCCTACCATTGTCTAGCTCTTAGCCCATTTCTGTTAGTCCAAACTTTGCCACATTATAACCATCTCATCACTCCTTAGGTGAATAAATTTAATATACATAGAGGATGTCTCTCAGGTTAATGTCATGGTACTCAGAAAATGTAATGTCAAGTCTTGGACAAGTCTCAAGTCTAAAACTTAAGAACAACCACTAAGCCAGTAATAATACTGCAGTGTTTCTTGGAAATTTAGCCATAAAATAATTAAGAAAATTAATGGGAAACAGTGGAAACTGGTGGGAATAATACACTCATATGCAATTGATTCTTGCCATCTTTCATTTTCTGCATAAAGAAACACTGTCTAACTGACAATCAAATTCTCTGATTTTTGATGAACTGTCTGTAAGTCCTCATATCCTGTATGTCTCCCACTTTCTCAGCAATTCTGTCCCTTTGATATTTATGTTTACCTTCTCTTTCAAAAATATCTACTATAAAATAACCTATAGAGACTCAGAGTAAAGAATCTTCTCAGTGGGAAAAATCTTCATCTAAAGATGGATAGTGATGTCATGATCCACACTTGGACATAATTTAATTGAGGACATGAAAAAATACATTAAGTAAAACTAAGACCTTCAATGACACTGATTTGAAATGATTCTGAGCCAAAATCTACTGTGAAAATGTATTTTTACATGGAAAAGACAGGCAGACACAGAGGAACAGAAAGATGAAAAGAGAGCTGAACAATAGAGCTCAGTGTATGTGTCATCTTACATTTCATAAGTTTAGAAAAAAATGATTTGTTGTATACCATTAAAGAAGAGCACAGAGAGTTAGACAATGGCTCTAAAACCACCTGTGACCAGATAGCTTATGATTATAGTCCTTTCATTTTATTTTTTGTTTCAATGGTTGTTGTTACCTTAAGTTGGCCTCAGGACAAGCAGGTCAGAACCAACTGGTTGATACATGCTCTCCTTAGATATGTTCACTTCAACCATGAGCAAATGCAAATGTGCTTTCACTGTTAATATATTATGTTGTTTTGGTGTATTTAAATAAGAGAGAGGCATGAAAATCTTGTTAGTTCATCATAGGACCTTAGTCACCCCCCTTGTCTGTTACCCTGTTTTCCTTACATCCTCATTTTAAGCAATATCGGTCATAAGATGCATTTGCTTCATAATATTACGTTAACCATCTTAAAGATTAATCAGCTACCAGCCAGAAGCTGCATGTCTTTTTTGTTTGGTGTCCAACACTCTATCCAGCCAGACAGCCTCCCATAACTTCCTTCTCTGACATCTAGCCCCATGAGTCCAGCTGACTCCACATTCACTCACATCTTTACCACAACCGGCTATATCTAGGCTGGGTCCTATATCCAGTGCCCTTGCCTAATCTGGCCACCCTACCAGCACCACAACCAATCTCTTGTCTTCTGACAGGACATACTCTACCTGCTACCACCCACAGCTCCCTCATGTGCCACACACAAACAACCTTTTCACAAAGTTAGATCTCCCACATCCTTATGCATGATCTAGCCCAGTGAGCCTTGCTGACACTCTCTATCCATGACACACCCCAAAAGCTACTGGACCTAGCCTGGGTCCTACATCCAATGCCCTTATCTTCTCTGATCTACATTACCTGCACAACAACCTGTTTCTATACTTCAACCAGGATCCCCCAAAACTATTTCTCAACACACATCTCCCTTTCCTGCTACACTCAGCCTTTCCATTCATTCAGATGTACCACTACACTCCAGGCTTGGACCCAAAAGCACCTGTACACTAGCCAAGTCCCCCATGTCCACCTGACTTTATTCCAGCTGAGCTATTTTCAACCTAACCTTCCCACACATCTTCTGTTCTTTCCCAACCTGCTCTAATGATGTAGAACAGAAGAAAAGAAAATTCATATGTTCAGATATCACTACAAAAATTCTAAAAATAGAAGAGATCAAGCCAAATTTTTCTTTTGAAAACCTATCAATCCTATAGAATTGTTTGCCAATGAGAATTACCAAGATGAACCCCAGGACTCAGAATTTAAAAGAACAACCATAAACTTCATCAAAGAATTCAAGGAGTTTAAAGGAGATATAAAAAAAATAGCTCAATAAAATTGAGGAGAAAGAACTTAAGGATAATCAATGTGAGTACCACCAAAGATAATGCTAGGGCAAATGACAAAGACAATCTTAGACTTAAGAATAGGATTTTCTGAGTGGTGGTGTCCCACACCTTTAATCCCAGCACTCAAGAGGCAGAGCCAAGCAGATCTCTGTGAGTTCAAGGCCAGCCTGGTCTATAGAGCAAGATCCAGGACAGCCACCAAAAGTACAAAGAGAAACCCTGTCTCAAAAAAAAAAAAAAAGAATAGGATTCATTAAAGATATAGAAACATTGAAAAAGACTCCAGCTGAAAGGAAGATAGAATTGAAAAATCTGATAACTCAACTAGAATATTCAAAGAAAAGCCTCACAGGTAGAATCAATCAGGAAAAAAAATGTAAGAACTCAAACATAAAGATATAGACCAAATACATAAAAATATGAAAAAAATTTTAAAAACATACAGAAAATATGAAATGCCATGGAAAAAGTAAGACATAAATACAAAAGAATTCCAATTCAATGGCATAGAGCAGCTTTTCAACTAGATCTTAGAAAAGAACATCCTCAAGATGGCATACCTATACAGATACCAGAAGCACACAGGACAAAAAATAGACAAAAAAGAAAAGAAAATCCCCATGGCATATCATAGTTAAAACATTAAGTCTACATAACAAGAGCATGTATTGAAAGCTACAAGAGAAAAAAATGCGAGGCATATATGAAGAAAATCCCATCAGAATAACAGTGAATTTCTCAGAAACTTTGAAAGGAGAAGAGCCCAGGGCAATACATTACATGTCCTAAAAGACTATGATATAGCCCACTTTTTAATTGGACTGTTAAGTATTTTGGTGTCTAATTTCTTGAATTCTTTATATATTTTAGAGATCAGCCCTTTGTCAGATGTGAAGATTTTCCATTCTGTAGGCTGTCTTTTTGTCTTATTTACTGTGTTCTTTGCCTTACAGAAGCTTCTCAGTTTCAGGAGGCCTCATTTACTAATTGTTGCTCTCATTGTCTGTGGAAGTGGTATCCTGTTCCAACATGTTCAAGGCTACTTCCTACTTTCTCTTCTATCAGGTTCAGTACAAGTGGATTTATGTTGAGGTCTTTGATCTTCTTGGACTTGAGTTTTGTGCAAGATGATAGCTATGGATCTATTTGCAATCTTCTACATGTTGACATCCAGTTATGCCAGCACCATTTGTTGATTGCTTTTTTCCATTGTACTGTTTGGTACATATACACAATGGAGTACTACTCAGTAGTAAAAAAAAAAAATGACATCATGAAAATTATAGGCAAATGGATGGAACTAGAAACTATCAACCTAAGTTAGGCAACCCAGACTCAGAAGGACAAATATAGTATCTACTCACTTATAAGTTGATACTAGATGTAAAACAAAGAATAACCAGACTACAATCCCCAACTCCAGAGAAGCTAGCTAAAAAGGAGATCCCTAAGAGGGACACATGGATCACCCTAGTAAGGGGAAATAGATGAAATCTCCATGAGTAAACTGGAAATGAGTGGTGGGCAATGGAGGGTAGGGGATGGGGGATGAGAACATAAGGGAACAGGATGGTCAAGGGAACAGGTACAGAGTGGGAAAGCAAGGAAAGAGATACCATCATAGAAGGAGATATCATAGGGATATGGAGAAACCAGATACTAGGGAAGTTCGCAGAAATCCATAAGGATGACCCCACCATAGACTACTAGTGGAGAGGATGCCTGAACTGACTTATCCCAGTGATCAGATTGGTGAATATCCTGTCATCATGGAGTCTTTATCCAGTAACTGATGAAAGCAGATGTAGCCAAGCACCAAGCTGAGCTCCAGGGGTCCAATAGAAGAGAGAGAAGAGGGATTCTATGAGCAAGGAGCATGAAGATTTTGATGGGGAAACCTACAAAGACAACCAAACGAAGCAAGTGGGAACTCCAACAGCTGTGGAGCTTCCATGGGACTATACTAGGCCCTCTGCATAAGCAAGACAGTTGTGTATCCTGACCTGCTTAAGGGGGCTCCTAGCAGTAGAATCAGGATCCATCCCTGGTGCATGAGCTGGGTTTTTGGAGCCTACTACCTGTGGTGGGGCACTTTGCACATCCTTGATGTAGCGTGAGGGGATTGGACCCGCCTCAACTCAATGTACCAGGCTCTGCTGACTCCCCATGGGAGGACTTACTTTTTCAGAGGAGGGAGTAGGGGGTGAGTTGGAGGGGAAAGATGGGGGTGAGAGGAGGGAGAAAGGAAGATCTGTGGTTGATATGTAAAATGAATTAAAAATTCTTAATTTAAAAAAAGGGACTATGATGACCAAAAAATCAGAGATACCCTACTCCTATTGTTAAGAGCCCAACAAAAAAACCCAAGATAAACAACCACAGCATGTTTGCAGAGAGCCTAGCACAGATCCATGCAGGCTCTTTGGTTGCTGCTTAAGTCTCTGTGAGATCCTATGAATCCTGCTTAGTTGATTCTGTGGGACATGTTCTCCTGGTGTCCTCAACCCCTTTGACTCCTACAAATCCTTCCTTCTCCTCTTCTGCAGGTTAACTGAGCTCTCCCTAGTGTTTGGTTGTGACTCTCTGTATTTGCTCCCATTGTATGCTGGAGAAAGCCTCTCTGATGACAATTGTGCTAGGCACCAATCCTATGAGTATAACAGAATATAGTTAGGAATCATTTCATTAACTTTTTGCTTTGACCTGCTTATGGGACTTTTTCCTCCGACAGGGTTGCCTCATCTAATGACAGGAGGGTTTATGCCTAGTCTTTTAGCATCTTATTATGCCATGTTCAGTTGATATTACTGGGAGGTCTGCTCTTTTCTGAAGGGAAATGGAGGAGCAGTGAATCCAGGGGAAAGAGGAGGAGAGGGGTGACAGGGAGGTGGAGAGAGAGGGGAGGTTGCAGTCAGGATTACAGTATGAGACAAGAATAAATTTAATAAGAATTTAGTAAGAATATATCTAGTGATAATTTTTAAGATTATTATGGCCATCTAGAACAATATATCCAGCAAATTATGTAGCATAATTGAAAGAAAAAGAAAATTCTTCTATAATTTAAACAGCCTAAAAGATTTACATCAAATGTAAAGATGTAAAGCAAATGTAAATAAAATACAGGAAATATTATTTGGAGAGAGGATTTACCATAGCAAAGGGACTGTGGAAAGAAATAAAAAAATCATATTATTAAAATACAAACTACCACTAAGAACACAAACAGTAACACCAAAAATTAACAATACAATGACCACAACTAACTTACACATTCCAACAGTGTCTTTAAATATCAGTGGCCACAATTCTTTAGTCAAAAGACACAGGGTGACTGAAAGGGTCAATAAAAAAAATTCATCTATCTGTTGTCTACAGTAAACACATCTAGCGTTTAAAATAGGTACTGACTTGGCATAAGAGAGGGACGAAAGATTCCAATCAAATGAACCAGTAAGCAAGCAGACCCTAACATATGATAAAATAGTCTTTAAACTAAAACTAATTCGAAGAGATAAAGAGGGACACTTCCTTTTGATGAAGAAAACAGTTAACCAAAAAGATATTACTATCTTAAACATATATTTACTGAGCTCAAAGGTGCCCAATTTCTTGACAAATCTACCACTGGATTTAAAAAGATTCATGCTAATACCAAGCCACTGACAGTAAGCTATTTTAATACTGCACTTTCTTCAATGGAGAGGTCATCTGAATAAGACATAAACAGAAAAATGTGAGAACTACTTGATATAAAATATCATGTAAATTTAACAGCTATCTATAAGATATTCCCTAAAGCACCAAAGGATTCACCTTCCACTCAACAGCCCATAGAATCTTCTTTAAAATAGACCATACACTGGAGTTCAAAAAAATATTTACAGAGTCAAAAAGATTGAAATAATTTCATTTAATTTATCAAACCAGAAATCAATAAATCTTAAAATTGAAAGCAAATGAATCTCTTATAAATGTGCAGACTCCAGGAGATTAAACAACTAGTTACTGAATGATGAACGGGTAAAAGAAAAAAATCAAGAAAGCAATACTAATTTCATGTAATTAAAGGAAAATGAAAACACAGGGCAATAATGTGTTTGTGATAATGAATTGTGTCCTACAAGGTAAATTTATAGCTCTAAGGGCTTACATTACAAAATCAGAAAGAGGCACATGGTAGTGGCACTTTTAATCTCAACACTTAAAAGACAGAGGCAGGTGGATATCTGTGAGTTCTAGGCCAGATTGGTTTGCAAAGTGAGTTCCAGAACAGCCAGAGCTGTTATATAGAGAAATCCTAGCCAGGCAGTGCTTTGATCCCAGCACTTGGGAGGCAGAGGCAGGGAATCTCTGTGAGTTCAAGGCCAGCCTGGTCTACAGAGTGAGATCCAGGACAGACACCAAAACTACAAAGAAAGAAGAGAAAAGAAAAGAAAAGAAAAGAAAAGAAAAGAAAAGAAAAGAAAAGAAAAGAAAAGAAAGAAAAGAAAGAAGGAAGGAAGGAAGAAAAGAGAAATCCTGTCTCAAAAAACAAACAATCCAAAAAAAAAAAAAAAACAAAAAAAAAAAAATCAGAAAGACCTGAAATAAATGACTTAACTCAAATTCTGTAAAAGCAAGAAGAAAAAAAAAGTCAAAGTCCAGAGTAGAAATCAATGAAGCAGAAACATAAAAGAATCAAAGCATTTAAGAGTTGGCTCTTCTGGAAGATAAATGAGATTGTAAGACCCTAAGCTTAATTAACCAAAAGAAAAATGGAAAGGACCCAAATTAACAGAGTCAGAAATAAGCAGGAAAACATTATAACAGACACCAGTGAAATTCAGAATTTTATAAGGTAATACTTCAAAGTACTGTCTTCCATTAAATTCGAGAGCACAAGAGAAATGGGTGCATTTTGGGCTTAACCAACCCACCAAAATTGAACACAGAAGTGAAAAAATTAAACATAACAATGACAAATGAGGAAATTGAAAGAGTAATAATAAAAAATAAAATCCATAGAAAGATGAGTTAACAGCATAATTATATCACAGGTTCAAAAAAAAAGCTACAGGCAGGCATTCCTAACACTAGAAAACAAAGAAGAAGGAGGACAGGGAGGAGGAAGAGGAAGGAAATGAGGAAGAGAAAGAGAAGAAGAGAGACAGAGAGAAAGGAAATATAAGGTTACCCGAAAACGCAATCCAGGGAGCCAGTTTTATCCCAATGCTAATACTAACCAGGTAAAGTTAGAAAAAAACAAAACAAAACCTACAGATCAATATCACTAGTGAACATAGAGTCAAAGTGCTCATTAAAATCCATGCAAATGGAAGAATATCCACCATTACAAAGGTGGCTTTATCCCTGACATGCAAGGATCAGTAAACTCACAAGTCAATAAATGTAATAAACCACACAAATGAAATTAAAGACAAAATTCACATAATTCTCTCAAAATATTCAAAAAAGCATTTGACAAAATTCAATATACTTTCATGATAAAAGTCCTAGAGACTCTAGGACTAGAGGGAACATACCTCAATATATTAAAAGCTACATATGAGAAATCAGCATCTCACATCATTCTAATGCAGAAAAGCTTGAAACAATCAAACTGAAGTCAGGAATGAGACAGCAGTAACCATCCCTATTCCTTTTCAATATTGTGCTTGAAGTACTAGATGGTTCATGAAGGCGAGAGAAGGAAATTAAAAGGATATACATTGAGAAAGAGAGTAAGCTATCCCTATTTGCAGATGAGATAATATTATACATTAGAGATGCCAAAAATTCCACTAGAAAAAATAAACAAATTTGGCAAGGTAGTAGGGTAGAGAATCAACTTGCACATATCAATATCTTCTCTATACACCACCAACAAACATATAGAGAAGACTATGGACACATTCATAGTCATTATAGCCTCAAAAAGAATAAAATATCTAGAAACAAACCTAACCAAAAGTGAAGGACCTCTACAATGAAAACTTTAAACCACTGAAAAACAGGAGATTAGAAAGACACTAAAAATTGCTATGTATTTATAGAATTAATGTCATAAAATGACTATATTACAGAAGGTATTTACAGATTCAATTCAGTTCCAATTTTTAAAAATCCCCATTTCATTCTAAATAGGTATAACAAAACTTACCTCAAGACCCAATGATACTACTTTTGGGCATATACCCAAGGAATGCTCAATCATACCACAAGGACACTTGCTCAACTATATTCATACTAGCATTATTTGTAATAGCCAGAACCTGAAAACAACCTAGGTGCCCCTCAACCAAAGAATGGATAAAGAAAATGTGGCACATATAGACAATGGAGTACTACTAAGCAGTAAAATATAATGACATCATGAAAATTTCAGGCAAATGAATGGAACTAGAAACTATCATTCTGAGTGTGGTAACTCAGACTCAGAAGGACAAATATGGTATGTACTCACTCATAAGTGGATATGAGATGTAAAGCAAAGGATAACCAGGGAATCACCACAAACACCAGTCATGAGAATCTATCTTTTTTGAGTATTTGATCAGGATTGTCCAACAAGACTTTTAAAACCTTCAGACTATTGCTGTTTGCCTTGATTACTCCCCAGGGGTAGAAGAGAAGTTCCTGCTGATGAAGGCACCATGTAATACACAGAAAGGATCAAAAAAAAATTCCTGGAAAGTTATCTTAATGCCACCTCCCTGAAGTATAGCTGTCATGTTACAAGAAGGCACCATGCAAGCTTCCAAAAGAAGGCAACCACAGTCATACCCAGCTATGACACCCATAAACCACAACTATTATCAGCCTCACATGATAACAGGGTGTAGTAGTGACAATACTTTGGAATTACCTCCACCAACTCTCTAATTAGACTTAAGACCCACTCAACAGGAGGGAAATCATGCCTGGCACTGGAAGCTTAGCCAACTACCTAGGGCTAGTTAAGTCATGGATCTTGGATGAGAACCTATAATCACCATTTTGCTAAACAAATATTATCACTCAACATATTGTAAACATTTTTCTTTATACCCACAGATAAGTATAGTTCTCATCCTTGATCAAGGGAATATCTTTTTGCAATGGATGAAGACCACTAAAGAAAACCACAACTAATCAAAATGCATAGCTGGGGAGCCTAGTCCCAATGGGTACATCTCAAAAACACACCCACATCTTAGGCTAGAAGATCATTGAGGAAGAGGGAAAGAAAGACTGTAAGATCCAGAGGGTCAATCAATGTGCTGTGAGACTGGGACTCCTAGTAATGCCAGAAGCTACACCCATTGAAGTCTTACCAACATGACTGTCTAAGTATAAGCTGAATAAGGACAATAAACATTAAATTCTGGATGAAAGAGTCAACTACATACAAAGTACAACTGGTATCTAAGGAATGCAGAGTAGGAGAAATTGTCTTCTACAAGGAAAAGCACACCAGTTGATTACCTAATATCAAATGATCAGGCCTGAAAACATGCATCCCAGTAACATTGTAGAGGCTGATAAGGGTACATTTAGAAATGTATATGCATACAAACACACACATTATATATATATATCACAACTATATATATATATATGCATTTAACAACAATTAATAGAGAAGCTATGAATTGAAAATAGAGCAAGGAAAGGCATACCATAATGATTGGAGACAGGAAAGTGAAGGTATGAATGATGTAATTATAATTTCAAAAAGAAAAGAAAAAGATTTATTATATGGCTCACTTTAAGCTTCTTCACACACCATTAGTCACAGACAGTAAGTGTACTAATCAACTCTGTTGGTCCATTCATACCACAGAAATATACAAACTCCTTGCCCAGGCAATGTTCAAAATGAACATAGGAAGGACTAATGCCACACTCTATCTTCAAGAGATAGAGTGGATGGCTAGGAGGGTCTCCTTGCAGAAGTTTCCAGTTAAAACAGTTTTTCCTGACCCCAAATCACAAGTGAAACTTTTCCTATTTTCTAGGACCAGCTGTTAATCTAGAAACTACTTACCCCAGAGACAATGAATCTTTGCTTCTCACCCAGCCTGAAACATTCTCAGTACTATTGAAAAAGGAAGTGCATCACTTATCTTGTTCTTCTCTTTCTCAAGGAATCTTGAGGTCAGATGAGAAAGCTGGACTTCTTGCTGAGGAGTTTGCCTAATGTATTCTAATTAGTTCTCTTTCTACCAGTGTACAATAGGTCATGCAATGCCTAGGGTGAGTCATATTCAAGTGCATCAGAAAATAATTTTTCAAATGGTTGTTTTCAGCAGGCAGCATGGTATCAACACCTAAAGTTACAAGTCCAGCTTTGAAGGGGAACCTTTAGTTGAATTCTTGATTTTGTATGCACCCCACTTCTTTAGTGCTAAGTACTCACAGCTGTGTGTCACACATGCTCAGTGAGTGATGTACAACTGAACTACAACCACAATTCGCACTTAATTCTTACTGTGAACATAACCAATCCATTACCTAGGAATATAGGGGGGAATACAACCACAGAAACGAGTGATTTCTGTACTTAATATGTATTGGTGATTGTAATGAAATGTTTTTCAACAAAATTTAAAGATAATAGAATGGTATTTCTTTGTCTCACTGCAATCCCTATGGAACAATTTATCACTTTTTGAAAATACTCATGTATTTCTACTTATTCCTGAATATTAAGACAGCCCCAGCCAATGCAACTATGCTGATCTACTCTCCCAGGAAGATTCTTAATTGGTCTTTAGCATGGTTTCCTGATGTCTTGTTTATGTTAAGAAACTCTTGGTAAATGCCACTGTGTTCCAGAAAATAGTACTTATTCTCAAGAATCAAAACATATATTCTGTAATTTACCTCTAGTCTAGTCTCAAACAGTAATAAAAAAATTAGCCTCACTTTCCCTAACATTAACTCTTTTATTTCTTGTTTTCTGCTTATTTTAGTAAATGAGGAAGTCAGTGTAATGAGAGATTCAAACAGTAGCCTCAAGACAGTTTTATAAGTTTGTCCATGAGTAGTAGTCAAATACTCCTCATAATAATCCAAAGATAGAAGCATTCACTCCTGTAATAGTCAGCATTTTTTAAATAAAAGCTTCTGAATAAAAAAAAAATTAAATACCCAAAATGAAGAGAAATTCCTAAAATTCTGAGGATTATGTATGATTAAAGCTCAATGTTGTATTTCAGAGATGTCTGCAGAAGTAAATACATGTTTTCTGTCTTTGTGTTTTTTCAGACATGGACATGAAGAATTGTTAGGTGGTTGGCTTTCATAAAGGAAACAACAGTCAACATGGTACACAGAATACTATCATGGTGGTAGTCATGGGAAAAGAATCAAGGCTTTCTAGAAAGAAATGCTTCATTCTTGTTTCCAAGCTACCAACCACCAGAGGTGTGAGTGGAGTCATGTTAAATATGTATTCATTTTGATGAACTGCTATCTGCCTATAAACACACACAAGAGAGTAATCCAGATTAGATAGATCATAACAAATATCTACACAACAAGCAATATTATGATTTAAAGGAAATATAGTTTGCATATATTCATTGTATACAATGATGTGTTTTGTGATGGCAATTGCATCTATGTGCTGCAGGTATTTTTTCATATTTATGCTCTTCCACTCTTCTCACTTCCACTCATATCTTGTTAATATGCTTCCTTTTTTTAAAAATTCCCCCTTCTATTATAATGTCATGTGGGTAGAAAGATTGCACAAAAAATATAAATGCTAGAAAAACAGATAGATAGATAGATAGATAGATAGATAGATAGATAGATAGATAGATAGATGGAGATAGATGATAGATTGATAGGTTATAGATAGAGTGATACACATTTGAGAGTAAATATATGATATTATGTAACACAGTGTGATTATGTATCATGATTCATCCATTTCCTTGCCAGTGTCACGATTTTTTCTTCTTCACAACTGATTAAAGCTCATTGTGTAGATCCTTCTACACTAGCACTGGCCATTAATTTGCTAAAGTATATAGAAACTGACTTTGTTGCCTATTGTGAGTAGTGACAGGAAATTCTAGAAATATCTTAGGCTAATTGATTTTAACATATATGCTGTCAGGCATGGTATGTCTTCTTGACATATATGCTGTCAGCTACTATTTGACTCTCCCTTCTGAACACAGCTGATTGAAACATTTTTTGGTCCACATGGAAACTAATAACCCCAGAGGCAATTATGCAGAGTCATCTACTCCAGACAGCTTTTATGTATTTTATGGTAACTAGTAAGGCCATTCAATTATGTCTATCTTTTAGAATTAAAATGTAAGGTTGCTGCGAGGCTCACAGATTATAGCTCATGAAGAAACAAGTAAGTGAAGATGCATTCAGATAGGATATTCTATAGATGACCTTTCTGCACAATCTATAGAGTACCTTACTTCATAGAAAAGCAGCCTATTGTGAAAAAAAAATCTATTCACCCTTCAGAAGGTCTGAACAACAAACTAAAGTATGTTTCCACCAAAGTTCACTTGAGAATCTGATGAGTTTGTATTTAGAGAGCACAGATGAGTTTTATCTGTAAGGATGTGGTTGGATCCACAGTAACTGCACTATTAAATCTTTACTTTCATGGAAGCTGGCTTCTCCATAGCTGCATGGATGGAGCTGATTGGTTAATTTTGCCCAGGCTGTGTACTCTAGTATCTCTATAGACCCCAAGGCCATGAGCAATTTGGGCATGACTGCATATAAATAACTGGGGGAAGCAGACAGAATCTCAGGTGAGGGTCCAGTGATCCTCCCTACCATTCTTTCTATGGGGGAATATCAACAGTCAACAAACTTGATCATGATGGACACTTGTAAGCAAACTCCCTTCTTGTATAGACTACCAAAATTAGAAAGCCACTATAAAACCTGATGAGCTTTGGAGGGGGGAATCACCACTGGTATGTTGCCCATTCTCTGGTGTATCATCCCTTGCTCATGTACTTACCAGATTCAGTGTGTCAGTTTTTAAAAGAGAAGCCATGAAGTTTGATAGAGGCTGTGTTAGGTGGGTAGAATCTGAGAGAACAGTGGATGGGTAAATAGAAGGGAATGAATATCATCATGCTTGCATTACATACATGTTTGACAATTTTATGTTGTCAAAGAATAATTTTTAAAATAAATTTTGAAACAAGGAAAGAGCACAGCAGAGAAATAAACTAATTCCACTCTTCTACCCAGAAGTTCAAATGTTCTTGTCAACTTTTATAGAAGAGGAAACCACATTTCAAGAAGAGAAGGAAATGACAACCCCCTACCATCATGCAATTGCAAAGCACAACACACAAGCACCACTTCCTCATTTGCAAGGCTCAGTTTTAAAGGAATTGATCTTCAGCAAAACTCCACAGCTCACAGTGGGATGTTGAATAGATGGATTTTATCAAATCAGCTTCTGGGGGTCTATAATGCAAGAAAATGAAAAAATCCAATACAATCAATTGTCCCTGTCCTATTACAATAGTAACTTAAACTGAAGACAAAGTAGTACTTTTAAAAGCTTCATACAAACATGATTTCTTGCTCAGCTCACAGAATGTAAGGCAATATTTTCCATAATACTGTACCATTGTCATAGCTTAAAGCAAATGCCTTATGGCAGATGTGCTTAGTTTCTGAGGCTTAGTGTCTGGTTATTTTTCCTTCTACACCTAACATCTCTATATCATGAATACAGGCTCTGTAGTGCCCTTCATTTTTTATATTATTAAAGAAGTGTTTTATGTATTCCAAAGTGACCTTAAAGTTAACATGTGTCATTAGATGACCTTGCACTTCTGATTCCCTTTCCTCCATGAAAGGAAAAGTATCAGCTCAGGACCCTCAAAAACAAGTTCTCAAAACAGATATTTATTTGCCCCAAAGGAATAGAGGGCAAGGAATAATAGACAAAGACAGGAGATAGGGAAGGAGAAAGAAGGGGAAGGGAACAAGGGAGAGGGTATTTGTACCAGCATTGAGAGGAAGGTACAAAGAACAGTCTCTGGACAGAGAGGAGACAGATGTGGACTATAGACAAATGGTAGTTTACAAATGGGAAACCTTGTGTTAGGATGAGGTGTTTAATTTTAATTTTTCATGTTAATTAGATGAGCCACAGGGATTTTGTTGGCTGTATGTGCACCATTACACCTTCTACATGGGATGTTGTGAATAGAACCCAGGGAATCAGACCAATGTTCTTCCTCCTAAGTTAAAGTCCTAGGCTTCATAGCTCTTTTACAAGTAGAAAAAAAGAGTAGTAACTCTAGAGACTTTTATGTGGAGATATCAAGACATTAGTAAGTTTTGCCAGGTTTTCCTGGACCCTGATTTTGGCATGCAGCAGAGGAACCCAAGAAGTCACAAGAAGAGATGAGGTCAAGTTTTATACCATTGAGGTCTCAGTCAATACCTATCCTCTTTATGGAAAAACTCCTTGAATGAGCTTGCAAGTTTTTCCTTATCTATCCTGCCACAGCCCACTCTCTCTCTTCAGTTCATGTCTACAATGATTACTCCAAATCTTTGCTGGGATTTAGAATCACAGTGGTGCTGGTAGCAATAACTTTATCAGAAGTGCAGCAGTAAAGCTCAGATGTCAGTCCACCAGAAGGTTATCTCCATGATGGACATGTTTCCTTAAATAAAGACTCTGAGAATACAGACTTCAAAATGCATTTTACTTTTGTGATCTCCCTGCATACTGCTGCTACCATGTACATTGTATGGAAATTCCCCCACTGCCTGTGTGTTTATCTAATGAATATATTCCATCTACTGTGCTCATATATATTTGTGGATGGTCAGGAAGATGATTTCTTCCTAAGCTGTAAAATTTTGACAAATAGAAATAATATTAGGATTTTTTCATAGCTAGGCCTTTATTCCACAATAACTGTGAGAACCTTAGAAAGCTGTTTTATATCATAGCTCAGGCTGACATAGGAAAATAACAATATTCTGAGCTACAAAGATAGCCTTTACAAAATTAACTGATTTAAAGTGTCAGAGTAACCTCAGATTAAATCAGGTGCCTTGAAAGGTGTCTTGATAATGCATTGTAAGATACAACTTTTCAGAAAATTAACAAGGACAGAGTTGCCAGATGTCTGATTTGTTGAACCAAAGTTATTTGGCACAAAGCTACCTAAATTATTATGCCAATCTCTCTTGCCAAGTCTGGCAAGATAACACAGAACAACTCTTCATGCTAACTCTTCAGCATGAACTCCTAACCTCAGTTTTATGACTTGAGCCTTAAGGTTCAGTTAACTAACTGTTTATGTTGAGATCTTGAAATTTATGTGGGTGACAGAATAGCAATTAACAAAAGTTCAGAGAGAACCTGCTTTACATTCAGCTACATCATGGGAAAAAGTTTTCAGGGCTACAGAGGATAATTGAACTTCACAGCCCTGCAAAAAAATAGTTCGAATTTTACTTTCTTGTGATCTGGGATTGCACATAGGATAGGAAAATATATATTATGATTTGGAATCACAGTCCCTTGGTCCCTGGAGAGTGTAGAGTAGCCTATGTCATTTAACACCTTTCACTTTATAGCCTGCACAGCAGGGAATCTTGTAGCCAGTGCATTTCCATGGTTACTCACTTCCAGCCAACACTCCCCTGCCAGTGCAGCACTCCAACTCTGAGAAAAAACAACACTTTTACATTTGTTAATAATGAAATATTAGTCTATAATTTTAATTACACTTTAGAAATGTAGTACATGACTTCTTTATTTCTTCTTTGACTCCTCAATAGATTAGCTCCTTTCCCCTGAAATACTTATAGGCTATTTCTTAATTATATAAGAAACACCTGGATCTCCTTTCACAGTTGCAGCTGCCTCACTAATTAGAAAGCTAACGCTTTATTTCATGTATGTTATCAGGTTGGCTCTGCTCCTTATCATTTACTCAAGAAATTGAAAGAGAATTTCTACTGGAGAGAATTAAAGTGAATGATCATCAGTATGTGTGTGAGTCTTATTCTCTCAGATAGATAAAAATTATTCCTCCCATCATGTTTAGGAAACCTACAGAGACAACCAAACCAAACTAGTGGAAACTCATGAAATTTATATCATCACTTGTGTAGCCTCCATGGTACTTGTCTAGGCCCTCTGCATAAGGAAGACAGTTGTGCAGCTGGATCTACTTAAGGAGTCCCCTGACAGTAGGATCAGGATCTATCCCTGGTGTATGAACTGGCTTTTGGAGCACACTACCTATGGTAGGACACCTTGCACAGCCTTGAGGCTGGTTGAGGGGCTTGGACCTGCCTCTACTGAATGTACCAGGCTCCGCTGACTCCCCATAGGCAGCCTTACATTGTTGTAGGAGGGAATGGGGTATGGGTTTGGGAGGGGAGGCTGAAGGGGTGGGAGGAAGGAAGATCTGTGATTGGTATGTTAAAATGAATAAAAAATTTCTTAATAAATAAATAAATTTTTAAAAAAGAAGAAGAAATAAAAATATCTTTAAAAATATTCCTAAGTCCTGATACTCTGAGGCATTCCTTTTTACTACCCTGGAGCAGCCCTGGGAGCTGGTTTCTCAGGCAGCATTACAGTGGAAGCAAAATTCTGACCATATCTATGGAGGAAATTTCTAGATTGAGACAATGGAGAAGGGAAGATCCACCCTAAATGTAGGTGGACCATTCTATGGCCTGGGGTTAAGGACTGAATAAGGAGAAAGCAAGCTTAGCAGACAAGTCCATAGTTCTCTGCTTCCCAACTGCAGTTTCAAAATGATCAAAGTCTTGTCCTCCTATCATCATACTGTTCATCCCATTAAGCACTGCACACCTGAATAGTAAGCAAAAAGTAATTTTTCTTTACATTATCAGCATTCAAAGTCCCAAGGCATTCTCCCATCCTAATTTTATCTAGAGAGCAAAGGAAGCCCTCAGTGAAATGTGTTGTTGACATGGGCATGGCCATGCCAGGAACCCCATGGCCTCAGCAGACACATGGATGAATGGCAAAGTAACTGGGATGAAGCTCATAGATGGATGGAAAAGCCCTTCTCTGATATATTTGTGGGTTTTGATAGTGTGCAGAAAGTTTGCACCATAGCTATCTCATTCTGGATGTTGACAAACTGAAGACTAACTATTCCCCTACAGAGACTGCTTCTACCAAGTTTACCTAAAAGTGTACCCTTGATCCAAATTTGTGTATAAACCTGGCCTTCTGGTCTATATGTGCATAATAGCCATCTTTATTTGCTCAGATGAATGCAATAACCTTGTCTTCTTGTTCAACTGTGTATAATAAACACAATGAGCTTCTGGGATACTTTAGAGAATGAAGACTGCCCCACCCCACTCTTTGCTGTGTATGTGTGTCCATGTCATTTCTTCATTCCCTTTCTTCCCCATGTCAGACCCATCTCTGAGGCTATCCAAGAATGTTGAAGTTTAATCTTGGAGAACTTCCAACAGTGAAGTGCTTTCTGAGAATGTTCAAGACTCTGGATTTACAAATAAAAAGTATCAGGTATACTGATCCATGGAAACTATTATCAGTGTCGCTACCATTGATCTACTTTTACTTGCCTTGTGTGACCAAATTATATTATGTGTGTTAGTATATGTTACATATGTATAGATATGTGTTTAGAATATATTTCTGTAGTGTTTCTATCTTTAACTAAATTTCAAAGGCATGTGATGTTTACCTACTTTAGATTTCAAAATCAGATGTCCCAAGGTTAGCATGAGTTAAACTGACATGGTATTTTCCATATCAGAAATAATACCATTGGCATTTTAATTTCTGACCTCTAGCAGAATGTCTTCCAGCATGGGAAAAAGTGTTCAGCAGACACTCAAGATGGAAATCTATAGAAGTAACCTCCTATAAAATGATAGTAAATCCAGACAACCAACTTCTTAATAAGTATATGAGTGGAAATCATTCACAGACAACAATTAAAACTGAAAAAAGTTACTATTTCAGCCCTAATTATTCCCCCAAGAAAGCTGTAAATATGTGTTTAACCAGGATCACACATAGGGATAGTCATAGCAGCATGGCACAAAAAGTCACAATGCTCAGAACATTCATCTATCTTAACATGCCTAATTTTACTGATACGAAGGTTTTTTGTTTTTTTGGGGGTTTTTTTTTTTTTTTTTTTGAGTTTTGGTAATGTATTCTGGGTATTAAGCAATCAGAAGAATGCCAGACAAGCATTTTCCCACACTCTAAGTTGCTTCATTATATGGGCTTTTTTAAATTATTTTTTCTAGAAAAGGGGAACATAGCTGCACTGTATGAACCAGCTATCTTATACCCAAGAATATAACTAGGGGAATTAAAATCTGTTTCACAATAAGGGTAACTCTACCCGTGCTTTTTATACTGTTTACAATGTTTGTAAGAAATCATTTGAGGTGCCCATGAAGAGATGAGTGACTCTGTGACTTAACAGTTTTTTCTTGATTGAAATGTTCCCATCGGACAGTAGAAAAGAACTTCATGAGATTCAGGGAGTCATGAGATTCCACATATTTATACCAGCGGCAGAGAGGTGCTTGGGGCAAAGACTTCGTCAGACAGAGCTGCTTGTATGCTATGCAGGTAGCTTTCAGGAGCAGTCATTCATGTTGGGTTGGGCTTTTGGTGATGACTTTGAGTCATTAATGCTCCTGAAAGTAACCTTTATAGAACAGAACTGTACGTAATATCAATTATCAATAAGCCCATTTGGTTCATCAAGTTGGACTTGATGGAATCATTGCTGTTACTGGTGTTCTGTCTAGGATGATTCTACACTTGTTCATGTCTCCCTGGTAGAAGTTAACAAAAAGATGAGTAGAAAGCATGTGTATTATGAAACTTGGAACTTTGGAAATGAAAGTGCATCATTAGGAATTGAATCAGGAACTAGGTTAAAGGGAGAAAGAGAAGGAAAGTCAGAGGAAGGAGGAGGGGGAGCAGGAGGAGGAGGAAAAGAAGGAGGAGGAGAAAAAGGAGGAGGAGAATCAGAGGTATCAGAAGAAGCATAGATGGATATGTTCAACCTGTATCACCTGGCCTCCGATGCCCAGGCTACACGACCACATCTGGAGCCGCCCAAGAGGCAAGATTGCTGTCTGCTGTCCGCAGTGCCCTGGAACCCCAGAGCCGGCGCCCTGGGGCCAGCGAGCGGGAAGGGCAGGATGCGGCATGCGGCTCAGCAGCTGGCATCACGACCTGGTGCAGCGGAGCTTCGTGCTCTTCTTGTTCAGTGTGGTCCTGGCCCTAGTGCTGAACCTGCTGCAAATCCAGCGGAATATCACGCTCTTCCCCGACGAGGTGATTGCCACGTCTTCTCCTCCGCCTGGTGGGTGCCCCCATGCTGTGGCACGGCAGCCGCTGTTGTGGGCCTCCTGTACCCCTGTATTGACAGTCACCTGGGAGAACCACACAAGTTCAAGAGAGAGTGGGCCAGCGTCATGCGCTGAATCGCCGTGTTCGTTGGCATCAACCACGCCAGTGCCAAATTGGATTTTGCCAATAATGTCCAGCTGTACTTGACTTTAACAGCCCTGTCTTTGGGCCTGTGGTGGACGTTGGATCGCTTCCGAAGCAACCTTGGGCTTGGGATCACCATTGTCTTCCTAGCTACGCGGATCACTCAGTTTCTTGTGTATAACGGTGTCTACCAGTACACATCCCCAGATTTCCTCTATATTCGTTCTTGGCTCCTGTGTATATTTTTCTCAGGAGGTGTTACAGTGGGAAACATAGGACGACAGTTAGCTATGGGCGTTCCAGAAAAGCCTCACAGTGACTGAACTTCAGGGCATGGTTCAGAGCGGAAGCGGGATGTGGAGACACTGGTTCTGGGTGTGATGAAGACTCTTTTTCCTCAATGTCCCATTTAGCCTGGGCTGACGATGATAAATGTCTCCTGAAGAAGTGTTCACATGGTCTAGACTAGCAAACGGAGGCAAGGACTACTGACCTAAAAGTCTTACCTCACTCACCCACCCTCACACCTGTCTGCACTGGGACATTCCATCCCAGACTGTATGTGAGAGTGTGGCAGGGGGCCAGTTTCCTGAGTATTAGATTTCATTCATCATTCAAAGCAAGTTGCCATATTTCAAAGCCTTGAATCAATGAATTACCAACCTGAAGTTTTGTGTCAGTGCCAAAGGGGAGAGGTTGATGGTGCTTAACAGACATAAAGTATGTGTAGTAAGAATATTTATCCAGAATTAAAATAGAGGGTTGTGTAAGGGGGAGAGAAAGCAGCAGTGAGGTGGAGGAAGGTCATGCTCCCAGTAGGTCCCAGTGCAGCCACATCTCCAGGGCACGCTCAGGCAGGTGCTCACATGTAGGCCTCACCAATGTGGGAACTATGCTTTTCACTGCCAGGGGTTTGTAGACAATCTTACTGAGAGCCAAGAGCAGCACAAAGTCATGATTCTGCACAGTGATGCTGGACTTTTCACCTCAATTTAAATGAAGTTTTGTTCACAAGCTGGACGATCTAAGAGTGAGTAGCTGTCTGTGCTGTTTCAGTCATAATGAGCTAAAATTGTTTCTATCACTCCAGAGTGGAGAGGACTTTTCCACAGCCCCATGGAGCTTGCAATCTATGATTGCCTTGTAAAAGGTTGAGTGTGCACATCACTGCATTAAACACACAGTGTCCTGTATGCATTGAATGGTATAGACCACATGGGACCTAATTTGCAAGTATTGGGTCTTTGACTTCAAGTGCAATGTGTATGAAAAACAATCTGAGCCTTGTATTCTCTTAAATATCTATTTTGTTTATTTTATTTTTTTTTAGCCACGTGAGCTGTTCCAGAGAACGGATCTCCGGTCTTCAGGGTCCTCTCTCTGCCGGCCTTGTAGGCATGATATTTACCGAAGCCTCAATGGGGGTTGGAACTTCCAGATCAAAGCTGGAATGGCTACCCACTGCAAACCTGCAATGAATAAAGACATGAAAATATCACAGGGAATTTTTGTACTTAGGATATTTTAACAATTATAATAATATTGAAAGAGGTACTGTATAATCAATGGAATCTGTGATTCAGGTCATAGATTTAGAAGACTTAATACGCTTCTCTCTTTTTGATACCCTGAGATTTGTCTTCCTGTTCAAAACAGACTTGAAGCTACAGGTAAGGAAAGCCAATAGCAGCATTAATTTCACAATGTATACCTACATGAATATGTAATATCTCACACTTTAACGGCATAAGAAATGTATTTTTTCTATAAATATGGAATAATGAAAGGAAGCAAGAACTGGAAGGCAGGCAGGAACAAAGGAAGGGGAATGTGTAATGCTCCAGAGATACTGATGTCCAGGACAGATAACTGGGTGAATTGACAAGGGTTGCAACCTGTTCAAACATTGACATGTTCAGTCACCTGTTTACAGTATTTACTATCTGTACCACTCCTTAGAATGCAACTTGGTATGCTAGCTTGGAGGGGAATGTTCTCATGGCACCATGTCTTTGGGCATTTATGCCCAGTTCATGGCACTGTTAGGGAAGTTATGGAACCTTTACAGACAGAGCCTTACTTGAGGACACGTAGCTCCTGAGTGGGCATTGTTGTTTTATCTCTTGGCCCTACTTCCTTTCCTCTCTATTTTCTCTGTGGATGTGGAATGTGACTAGATAACTCCAGTGCTGTGTCTTCTCTGCCATGACGGTCTCCCTCCCTCTGCACCTGTAAGCTAAAACGAAGCCTTTCCTCCTCTAAGTTGTTTCTAGTGAATTCAATTTGTCAGCAATCGAAAAGTTACTAATACATGTACCATGTTTAATTTCATAGGCTCTTTCTGTTTGGTAGATACGAAATAGTTGTTGGATGAATAAATGACTTCCTATTTCTAAGATTGTGTATTATTCTTAAATTTCACATCTAGTATGATGCACTGGACTGGGACGGAGTCCACATAAAATATAATTTAGATGATTTTGCTACACACTGGCATAATGTTATTAAATCTTAAAGAAATCTACCTAAAGTAGTTAATATTTAAGGAGGGTTTTTTCCTTTTTTTAATAAATAATTTTTTCTTTATTATTATGTGTTTTAAATTTTATACATCAGCCATGGGTTCCCCTGTCCTCCTCCCTCCCACTCCCACCCCCGCCTTTCCCCCAGCCCCTCCCCTCCATTCCCATGTCCTCCAGGATCAAGGCACCCCTGGGGATTCATTTAAACCTGGTAGATTCAGTACAGGCAGGTCCTGTCACCTCCTTCCAGACTGAGCAAAGTGTCCCTGTGTAAGCCCAAGGTTTCAAACAGCCAGCTCATGCACTAAGGACAGACTGGATGCCTCCCAAACAGTTCAAGCTATTCAATGGTCTCACTTATCCAGAGGGCCTGCTCCAGCTGGGGTCTCCACAGCCTTTGGTTCATAATTCATGTGCTTCCATTTGTTTGGCTATTTGTCCCTGTGCTTTTTGTGATCTTGGATTCAACAATTCACGCTCTTGCAGACCCTCCTCTTTCTCTACAGTTGGACACCTGGAGCTCCACCTGGGGCCTGGCTGAGGATCTCTGCGTCCACTTCCATCAGTTATTGGATGAGAGTTCCAAGACGACTGTTAGGGTGTTTGGCCATCTGGAGGTTTTGAGATGAGTCCCATTGAAAGAAGAGAAGGAAGACAGACTCAGGGTGTGCACTTGTGTTATTTTCTGACCTGAATGAAGCATCACCCATAAGTAATGAGAAATATTGCAGTGGTATCTAGGATTTAAGGGGCCTCTGTAATCCTCCTAAAACAACTTTTCTGTGAGATATATAGAGATAGCTTATAAATTTGTGGGTCTATAGCCCAGTGTCCAGAAACATAAGCTAAGACAATTTTGAGGAAGCTCCTATTTTACATAATAACTAGATAAGCTAGAAAATTCCAAATTACATATAAAATTATTAACCATACCAAAGTTGAAATTATCAGTGAAACAATGGTCCAATGGAGAATTATTATCAATTTGAGTTCTAAAATTCCACAATGAGACTTAATGACTGTTGTAGTGCAGAAACACAAAAGAATGTCATAGAGAAGACAACCTCTCCCAAATATGCATTAAAGGCTTTGGCTTTGGTATTGGTTTGAAGGGTCAATGGGTAAAATACTGTCAAGGCAAACATGGGCAACACAGTGTAAATCCTGGTAACCCAGTAAAATTCAGAAGTTAGAACATGTGTCTGTGACATCAGTGCTTCTGTGGTAAAAAGGGATATGAAGATAGGAGAACTCATGGGAGCTCATGGTCCAGATGACCTAGTGTGCACACTGGCAAACATGACACTGAAATGGGGTGAACAGTAAGGTCCTTCACCCAGAGTCTTTCCCTGAACTCCATGTGTGCTGGCACCCACAAATACAAATGTACACACACACACACACACACACACACACACACACACACACACAAATGTACACATACACAAATAGAACACATAAGCTCCCAAAACATTTGTTTTTTAAAGCTTAAAAGGGTGACATTAAAGTTATGTTTGGAAGTGTAAATGCTTTGAAATGCTGTATAAAATGTAATGCTGTAATGCCTTGAAAAAAACCACAGTGAAATGGTTTCGAGAGTCAAGCAAACAAACAAATACATTCATCACCTTTCATGGTTGCTTTTTGATGCACATAGAGTAAAAACTCCTAAAATTAATCTTTCATATGTCGCCAGTGTAAAGGTTATAATTGTAATCATCAATATTAACCAATTAGCTGTAACCACTTCCCCAAGACTGATTTTTTTCCTCAAGTGATTGATTTAAAATATTAATATGTGTATTCTTTTAAAGGAAAAATGTACAATTTCATCATTCAAAAATTCAACAATTAAAGTTCATAAATTACAATAATCTTTTAAAATTGATTGAAATTTACATATTGTAAGTATTGATGGGTTTATAAGACTATTTTTATAAGCATCTGCCCTGACCATGTTTACCAGCAATATCTTTCTTCTGAGATACTTTCTGTGACTGTATATATACAAACATATGTACATATTGTGTCTTGCGTCTTTATAAATCTATTATCCATGAATTAAGAAGCTGACATTTTCTGAGTCTGATTTGTCTCACCAAATATGATTATGACCTGTTGAGCCAATTATCTTGAAAATGGAAAATTATTTTTCTTTTTGTGTGTGTGTCTGAATAGTAAATAGTAATACTTCATGCTGCATTCACCTGTTAATGTATATCCAGGAAAATTATATAACTTAGATACTATGAATATCTCTGCAACAAACATGGATATCTGTGTATCTCTGTAGTGTGCTGTGTTAAAGTACTTGCCATAAATACCCACGAGTCATGTAGCTAGGTCATAAGATAATTATTATTCCAGCTTCCTGAGGAACCTACAAACTGCTGTCCCTAGTGACTCAGCTAATTTACATTTCTCCCAGCAGTGTATATGCATTTCCTTTACCCACGTCCTCACTAGAATGTGACATTTAGTTTGTTAATGATAGCAATTCTGAGTGCAGTGACATGTCATCCTAATATACTATTAGTCTGAATTTCATAATTCTGAGCATTATCTGTAATTTTCAACTTGATACAATGAAATATCACCTGGTTAGAGAGTCACAGTGAGGGCTTGTCTATGTATGTTGGCCTGTGTGCATGTCTGTAGGAGACCATTTTCCTTAAGTTAATTGATGTGGGGTATCAGCCCACTATCTGTGCCACCATCCCCTAGACAGGGTGTCCTGAACTGTGTAGCAGTAGAGAAATTAAGTTGAATATATTCTAGCAATGAATTGAGCATGGACATTAAAGAGACAACTTTGAAAATTATTTTGAAATTTTACAGTTTGACTGTATAGTATATTACCATAAAAAGAGACTTTAGGGTCAAAGAGTGGAAGGTTATAGTTTAAAGATGTTGGGTTTTGGCCAGAAATGGTGGCAAATAACTTTAATTCTAGCCTTCTGGAAGTAGATTTTTGTGTTTGAGGCCAAGATGCTCCACATAGCTAAGTCTGAGCCAGCCAGGGCTACATAATGTGATCCCTTCTCAAAATACAGAGATCTTTCTGTATCTAGTGGAAAAAGGTTGAAGTGGGATGGTTGGCATTAACTGTCAACTTAACACAACTTAGAGTCACTTTAGAACTGAGCCTTTTTTCTCCTTTTTTATTAAAAATAATTTTTCACACAATGTAATATGACCATGATTTCCCTTCTATTAGATTCTCCCAGATTATCCCTACCTTTTTGCCCATCCAACTCCACAGCTTCTTTCTTGAGAAGAGAATATTAATGTCTACACTGGGTATGTCTGCAGGGTATTACTTTAATTCAGTTAATTGATGTGGCAAGATATAGCCCACTCTGGGTGATACCATGCCCTAGACAGGCACTACTGAACTATATGACTGATATTGATCCAAATGTGAGCAAGTAAACAAGCAAACATGTATATCCATTTTTTTTCACTTATGATTGCTGTCTCAAAATTCTGCTAGTGACTTTTGCACAGTGATAAACTGTACTTTGGAATTGCAACTTATAGTTACCCCTTTCCCCTCTAAGTTCCTTTTTCTCAGATTATTTGTCACAGAAACTGAAATTAAATTATAACAATCCCTATGAGTACTGAACATTTCTTACTTCATCTTTTTCTTTCACATTTTTAACAATTTATTTTTTTCTCCTGGTGCAGTCCAGCTCCTCTAGGTCCCACACTCCTTCTGCCTTTTCCTCTATAAATCAGAGAAAAGCTCCTATGAATCCACAGAGGCTGAAGCAGCAAGCACAGGGCTACATGGATCTATACCTCTGCATACACATTATAAACTCCAGTGTGAGTAGTTCTCTGATTCTTGTGCCTTCTCCTGAGGCTCGTCCTTCTTCTGGTTTCTTTTGTCCAATTTTGATGTGGTTGTTTTTGTTTTATCCTAGGACATTTTATTTTGCTCTATTTTGTCATTATCTGTTAGAAGCCTGGTCTTTTCTAAAGAGACAGAACGGAGGTGGGCCTGCATTGGAGGGGAGGTGGGAGCAACTAAGAGAAGTATAGGGAAGGTAGACTGCAATCAGGATATATTACATGACAAAATAATCTATTTTCAGTAAAAGATGAAAAACATAAAAACGAATAATAACATTGACAACAAATAAAATAAAAATAGGAAAAAAAAAAGGTTTATTTATTTTTTTAATGTGTACAGTGTTGTTCTACATGCATGCCAGAAGAGGGCACCAGGTCTCATTATAGATGGATGTGAGTCACCATGTGGTAACAAGGAATTGAACTCAGGACCTCTGGAAGAGTAGCCGGTGCTCTTAACCTCTAAGTCATCTACCTAGTCCTCTTACTTTATCTTTTGTTAATTATTCATTTCCTCATCCTTAGGTCTATTTTTTTGTTTCTTTTCTTTGTATATTTTAGAAATATACCAATTCTATGTTAGACATGGTAAGCAAGGATCTCCCATTCAATATGATTCTTTACTCAATTACTTCGTTTTCTTTATTGAAGCTTTTCAATTTCATGCCATTCCATTTGCAATTATTGCTCTTATTACTTTTGCTATTGGAATCTTCAGGAATATTTACTTGTGTCTTTGTCTTGTGCTTTCACTATGATTTACTCTCTTACTTCCAGAGTTTTAGGTATTACATTATGGGTTTTTACCCTTTTTCTATTATAGTTCAGGTGGCTACAGGTATAGTGTTAACATATTTTTGAAAATTCAGATGCCTGTAGCTCTGGGCATTTATTTCTGTGTCCCTTATTCTATATGGTTTATCTATGTGGCTTTTTGTCTGGTATATTTTTCTTGCTATGGATTTGATGCATATCATGAAATCGTGTATTGTAAAATATTTAGCATTATTCTTTTTCCCCTGGATTATCTTGGGTATATTTTGCTCCATATGAATTTTAAAGTCTTAATATTTTCCTTTTTTGCATCATTGGGAAATATTGTCATGCTGGTCATTGTTGTCCCCCATAGGCTTTATAACTGGTAAGGAGTATTGATTGCTTTTCTCTTGGCAGCTTCTAGTGCACCAATGGATACTGTGAGAACCAGTCCTCAGGAGGAAGGGTTCTGAGTCAGTTTCAACTTCATTTTCTCCAAATTCTGTGCTGTCACTCAAGTGGGGACAGGTCTAGAATCTATCTTTAGAAAGTCTTGTTTTTTTTTTTTCTTCTGGATATTTGAGTTGTCATTTCTGGTGATACTAGAACACTTGTGATATTTAATTTCCTATGTTCATGTTTGTGTTGTTTTCCATGTAGCCAGAGTGTTGGTTTGTGAGCTGGGCAATAGTATTATAACTTTAGTTAGATTTTTATCTCTAGGTTATACAGGATTGCCACTAAACTTCTCTGGATGTGACTTGACCCCTAGCACCTTTAAGCACAAGCTACAATTTATTTTCTAATTACAACATGGGAGTTCTGATAGTGGAGTTCACAGCTTAACTAATTACCAAGGAGTTGGCTAACTTAGTTAGGAAACTAAGTTCCTTAGCCTAACATTTAACATCCATGTAGAAAACACAATCACTATGTTTTCTTTCAGATTCATGGCTTGGCAGGGCCATGGTGGCTGTTCCTACTCTGCCATCTTCCCTTCCACACAATTATGCTTTATGTTCCAAAACTTCAGTAAATGTGATTTTTCCAGTGACTTTAACATTCTGAGGAGGGAACACACTATACACAAGTAAAAATTGTTTCTTAGGGGAAATAGTTTGGACTTTTAGAAACTATAAGTTATTGGTTCATGATGAAGTACAGATCTAAACAAAGAATCCTCAATAGCAGAAACTCAAAAGGCTAAGGAGCACTTCAAGAAATGTCCAATATCCTTTGCCACTGGGGAAATGCAAATTAAAATGACTGAGATTTCATCTTACTGTCAGAATGGCTACGATGAACAATACAAGTGAGAGCTTATGATAGCAAAGATGTGGAATAAGGGGACACATGCACTGATTTCGGGAATGCGAACATGTGTGGTCAAAACAGAAATCAGTGTGACGGTTTCTCAGTAAAACAAGAATTGATCTATCTCAAGATATAGATATAACATTCTTGGGCATACACCTAAAGAACACTGTCATCTACTAGAGACACTTTCCCAAATATCTTCCTTGCTGTTCTCCTCATATTATCCAGAAGTTTGAAGCAACCTAGATGCCCCCCAACAGAAGAGCAAGCAAATTTAAGGAAGTAGAAAAATTCATCCCGAATGTGATAGCCCAGACCCAAAGAGATAAATATAGTATGCATTGCTTATATGTAGATATTCACTGTTAAGTAAATTATAACCACGCTACAATCTATAGACCCAGAGAGGTTAAGTATAAAGGAAGGACCGGACAGGGAGATACCTGTATATCCCTGGGAGGGAAAAATCTATTTTATATGTGGACTAGGGACAGTGGGGACTGGAATAGGAGGATCAGGTTGGGCTGAGGAGGGGATATGAGGTTTAGAGAGGGAATGTGGGCAGATAAGCCTAAAATTAAGGGCCATTTGAAGGGTGACATGGAAATATCCTAAAATATGTGAGGCAGTTAATATTTCTCTCCCCTAAACATATTGTTTTTATTACTATATGCCTTTTAAAATTAAGAGAGGAATAAAGGACAGTTACCAAGGACAGATTCAAGAAATTATGACACAAATTTTTATCACTGTTTGAGATGCTTAAAGGAAACATAAAAGAAAAGTAAGCAAAAACTCAATCATAAGAACACAGGAAATAATGAATTCCAGAGTGCTGAGGGTCATGGCAGTATACAGCAGGTGACAACTAGTGTTTGACTAGTCAACCAACCAGATGTATATTGACAAGTCAACTCACCAGATGTATAACTCTCTGATGGGGAGCTCCACTTGGCAAAGCTATGGGGTCAGTGGCTGTGGAAACCAGCTGTTTTCTGTCTGTAACTTTCTAGGGTGCCACTGTTATGCCTCCCTAATAAGCTATGGGCTGCTTTCTACAGCCTTTTGGTAGTGTGTTTTACATTTCTGGGCACACATGTAGCTATGGATTTCTGTTTAAGATGTATAATTCTGATTTATGGAAATAATACTAAAATTTTTTTCTTTACTAACATAAGAAAGTAACAGTATTCTCAGTCTCAAAGACAGCCTTATATACATTTTGCAAAGAGCTTAGAACTAGTCCAAAACAGACTAAACTGCCCATACAGAATACACACAAAGACTAATTCCCAGGTGTTGTTTACTGCTAAATCAAGGCCAGGCTGTTTACAGTGAGATATTGCTCCTTGCAGTGGCTCTCTTTCTGCGTGTTCCCTGACCACTCAAGGTTCAGACAATTGTTTAAAGTCTGGGACCCCTCACCAACTTAGAGCTACATGCATGGCTCAATGGAACATTACTAGCCTAAGACAAACTATGTGACTTACATTGTGTGCAGAGAATGAGAAGGTCCCTGAAAATGTAACTGTGATTGTCCAGAGTGTGGCTGTAAGAAAGCAGCGGAGGTATGGAGAGGGACAGCTGTGTAGAGTTATGTGTGAGCTGCTGTAGACTGTGAGTGAAGTGTGTGTGTGAGAGAGAGAGAAAGTAAGAGATGAGGACAGTGGCCACGTAGAGGAGGAAGCTATGCAGAGTATGAGTGAAGTGTGTGTGTGCTTAGTGAGAGATGAAGAATGACAGAAGTGTGAGGAAATGAGTGAGTGAGTAAATCATGTACAAGTATGTGTCTGAGAGTAGGAGGAGAGAGAGAGCCATGTGGAAGAGCTGCTGCTGCTTAGGAGAGCTATGCCTAGGAACTGTGGAAAGTGCTGTATAGTGAGAGAGCTATGTAAATGAGATGTTTAGCTGTAACTGTGTGGAGATTTGTAACTGTGTGGAGGTAAGGAAGATGAAGCTGTATAGAAAAGATATGTAGAAGAGAAATGTATAAAAAGAAAGGTGTAGTCATATGAAAAGATGTATGTATATGAAGATATGTAGCTGTATGCAGTAGTGTGGAGATATGTAGCAGTGTGGAGACAGAAAGAATCAGAGATGATTTTTAAGATGAAGTAAAAGAGAAAGTTAACAACATAAAGCATGTGTTTCCCCATTTCACCAGTCATAGATAGATTAAAACTTATTCCTAATTACCCTCAAATAAAAATATTTCCTATTCCTTGCTACTCTGAGGCATTCCTTTTATTACCCTGAACTGATTGTGGGATCTGGTCTCTCATGATCTGAGTTACCAGAGAGGAAGAGAAAAATTAAAACTACAAATGAATATACCGTGTTCAACATGTATGCTTTCTTTCATTGGCTGAATTGATATAGATAGAAGGTAGCTGATAGATTACAGATATACAGGTTGTAGGTAATGGACAAATAATAGATAGATGCTTACATGAATGAATGAATGAATGAATGAATGAATGAATGAATGAATGGGTATATAGATAATATAGGTAGGTAGAGGACAGATGGATAGACATATAAATAGTAGATAGATATAGAGAGATGATATAACTGATAAATGAGTGTGAAAGAGATGACAGATTAATGATAGGTACATAGATCTATAGATAAATGAGAGATGATAAATTATACACATAGTTTTACACAGATCTGTAGATAGATACATAGAAGCATGGAGAATGAATGAGAAGATAATTAAATGATTGATAGGAACAAGACAATGATTTGTCTTGCTCCTGATATTACTGGAAATGCTTATCATTTTTCTCCATTCATCATATTGGCTGTGGACTTGTATATTGTCTTTATTATGTTGAGATATGTCCTTATGTACACATATTGTCAGGATTTTTATTATGTAGGAATGTAAAATTTCATCAAAGAACTTATCATATGGTATGTGGTTTCTGTCCTTGATTCTATTGTATTATAGTTTATATTTCTTAATTTACATTTTTGAAGTATCCCTGCATATCTTGATGAAACTAAATGATCATTTCTCCACATCCTCCTTATTTAAAAGTGTTCTGTTGAAAAAATAGTAGTAAATTTGATAGTTCTGACTTTATACGTGACTTTACCTTTCTCTCTTGCAGCTTTCAATGCCATTTTTTACTCTGTTTTTTATTATTTTAATTATATCATGGGGATTTTCTTTTCTGTTCCTCTGTTTTTAGTGTTCTGTGTGCTCCTTGTCCTTGCCTGGGCATCTCTTTCTTTAGGACTTAGGGATTTCGTATGTGATTTTATTGAAAATACTGCTTGATGCTTATAAATTCTATTTTACATCTATTTATGGTGAACAGGCTGGGCTTGGAAGGGTGGGTGTGGCTACTTGTATCTCAGCTCCCAATATTGTTCTCTTACTGTCTTGTTTTTTTTTTTTCTTTTTTGCCATTGCTACTCTCTAATCATCACCAGTATTGTTTAGTAAATATACACATTGGTCCTAAACTCGCATAAGGCAGGTCATGCACATTATTCACATCTCAATGCCAGAATCCATATGCTGGTCTCTGAATTCATCTGAATGATCATTGCTCTCCTCAAATATTGAGAATCTACTTTGTATTATGTTGTTTTATTTGTCAAATATTGCTGGAATTTGTGTGCATCAAAATGGTGTTTCTTTGTCATTGTCAAGGTGTCCTGGTTAGTGTTATCATTGTGGAAGGAGCACAGAGAAATGGAGAGACAAAATGTTAGAAAATCATTACAGAGAGAAGAGAGGGACTACTAATGACCACCCAGTAATTTACATGTCTTAACTGAAATGATCTACATGAGATAGTATTGACAACCATGATGATTAAATCAATTAATAAATTTGAGTACTCTTATTAATGGTCAGACTAAGAGCAGGCTCATGCCTCTGAATAGCTTCTTGGTTATTAAGCTCAAGGGTATACCTTTTCAAAAGACAATACCATAATAATAGCAGTGCTGGAGGTGGGGTTACATCAGTGAGGGATTTGGGGTGACCTAATAAAATCTGCTTTCTAACAAAGCTCAGCTGTATTTTTCAGATACCACATGGCAATTTTTTTATTTACACTTCCTCTTAGTTATTTTAGACTTATGTTTAATCTTGCATAGACACCAATTATTTTGCTTAATATGTCTAGACCATAGTCAGAATTGTGGACAGTCCCAAAAGCATTGCCTAGGAGGTTGTGATTGTTGGGGGATGGAAGACTGAGAAGTATCTAGGCGGTCAAAATAAAGTTGGAACGAAATAGTGTTCCCTTATTTATTTCAGTTAATGTCTCATCATTCATCAATTTCACGTTAAGTAACAAACCTATAGAAGATGGTATCTTGTCAGAAAAATATTGTTCAAACACATCAGATGTTGCTCAGAAACAAAAAATGATGGTGCTACATAAAACATAATCTTCAGGAGTTCTATTTTAGTAAATGTTAACTAAGATTCATGAGTTTAGTGTGTAAAGGATTTTGGATCTAAAAAGTAATTTTTATTTTATCACTGGTTTTATTCTTTTACTATTTTTATTTATCTGTTGAGAATTCCATGCATGTATGTAATGAGTGCTTATCATATCCACTCCTCACTCACACACTCAAATTTTTCCAGACCAACCCATATGTCCCCCTTCCAACATCATATTTTTTCTTTAGCACCCACTGAGTCCCCAGGTACTACAGTGTGTGCACAAGTGCATAACCTTCTAGCAGAAAAGAAGCAAACTTCCAGATGCTACAATCAGAGGAAAAGAGCCATTAAAACAAAGGTTAATACTATATTAATATTAATAACATATTGATAATGTGTTATATATTATATGGAGAAATATATTACATAGGATACATATACTTACATTATATAGTAATAATAATAATAATATCCCAGCAGAAAGCAAAGAATAATAGCTGTTCAACTGTAGGTTGAGTGAGTCCCTCTTCCATTCATGCTGAAATGCTGAGTGGCATTATATTGTGCACATCTTACGCAGGCGAGCATGGCTTCTGTCAATCCATGAGGCCAATGGCCCCATTGTTTCCAAGAAACAGTATTTTACAGTAGCCTTTACTGACCTCTGACTCTTCCAGCCTTCCTGCCACTCTTTCACAATTCTTATTAAGCCTTGTGGAAGAAATTTATATCAACAATTTCATTCAGCAAACAATTTTAACTAAATTCTCAATGACAAATGAGACCACGTTAAGAACCAATTCTTAGCCAAGTGGTGGTGGCACACGCCTTTAATCCCAGTCCTCTGGAGGCAGAGCCAGGTGGATCTCTGTGAGTTTGAGGTCAGCCTGGTCTACAGAGTGAGATCCAGGACAGGCACCAAAACTGCACAGAAAAACCCTGCCTGAAAAAACAAAAAACAAAAAAGAACCAATTCTTTTTCCTTGTTGTCAATTTTTCAATGACAGCATTGATTTTTAATAAAATCCTATTCTCTCATGTGATAATGCAACACTGGAGTTATCTGTTCACTACTTTGTTTTTTCTTAGTAATATCCATTGGCTCCAAATTACTTAACACTCATTGTCCAGCTGAACATTGCCTTGCTGTCTTTCTAGGCTGTTACAGCTTTAATATATATTCTTCTTTCTTCCTTTTCAAAATCCTCTCCTACACTGCTCCTTAATTTCCCTCCTCCTACAGTTCCTATTAATCCATTAGCAATCTGTTGGTATTCCCTCATTACAGGAAGGCTCTGTTTACCATTAACTTCAAGAACTGTTTTCATGAGAAATTCTAATTACATAGCAGCCATATTCATCTCTTCAAGCAAGTTTTCAAGGATAAATTTCAAGAAGGAAACATTTTTCCTTTGTCCAGTAAAGTTCATCGATCACTACCTGTTAAATACATGTACAGGTTGCACACTTTAGAGACACACAAAAAATAATAACAATAGTTTAATTTTTCTAAAAGTGAGAGTTTCACAGACAATAAACAATAACAATATACAGTTTTAAGAAAGGATCAGAATGACAGAGGACTGGATAGAAATCTAAAGTCTGACAGCAACAAGTGATTAGACTTTGAAGCTTACACACTTTTAACAAAGTTTTGTGCTTCACAGGTAATGAGTAAACAGTGAAACATTTTGTGTGTCTGGAGAAATATTACTAAGACAGATGTATTGGTTGTAACTGGGGATTTATCTTATGTCAATATAGTTTAAACTGCCTGTAACCCATGAGTCAGTCAACATAGGCTACTGTGCTTTTCTGAGATCCAGCTAGCTGTTATAACACACTTGTGAGCTATTATTTATAGTGCATGTAATGGTTGTTCATTATGCTTACAGGGGCCATTTTAGAAACATTTATTTTGTCTAAACAAAAATATGGTTTTCTGTGAGAGCACAGTATAAACTAAATTTATAGCATATGCTTAAGATCCCTGATCCCCACTGATACGCATGAAAGCACAAGTATCTATAATTGCAAAATGTCAAATTATTGGAAAACTAAAACATGATTCAGTAAATGCTCTACAATGAACCTATGTAGAAACAGTAAAGGAATCTTATGGAAATTTAGAAGAATATTAGTAAACTGTAAAAGAAATTGTGAAACACAATAATCTAGCACATTTGCATTCTACAAATATGATCAGAGGAAAACTTCCTATAGTGGATGCTATGTTAATGTCAGGTTGCACAAAATTAAATATGATTTTAAAATATGAAAACTATTGTGTAACATTATAATGAGCTTAATGTATTTAGAAAAATAAAGTAAAAGTTACTTATTTGTAGAAATTATCCCATGTTATAACATCACATGCAGTGACTGAAACATTGCAGTGTTTCCTTTAGGGCATCTATATAATTTAAGCAACTCAGCAAAAATTGAATAAATTTTACTGTTTCACAGGTGTTCTTTAACTCTCTGACTTTAGAAACATAATGAAACATTTGGGAGTGTGGTGGCACTGTGTTCCCCAAAATATTGTGCACCCTAATAAATTTATCTGGGGTCAGAGAACAGACAGCCACTCGATACAGAGCCAAAAATGGTGGCTAGAAAATGGATCAGAGCAAGCCATAGCAGAAGCTGGGCAGTGGTGGTGCACACCTTTAGTCCCAGCACTTGGGAGGCAGAGCTAGGCGGATCTCTGTGTGTTCAAGGATACAGCCAGCATGGAGACACACGCCTTTAATCCTAGGGAGTGATGGCAGAAAGAGAAAGATATGTAAGGCGTGAAGACAAGAAACTAGCAGCATTTGACTGGTTAAGCATTCAGGCTTTGGAGCAATACAGTTCAGCTGAGATTCATGTGGATGAGGACTCAGAAGCTTCCAGTCTGAGGAAATAAGACCAGCTGAGGAACTGGCGAAGTGAGATAGATATGGCTTGTTCTGTTCTCTGCTCTCCCAGCATTCACCCCAATAACTGGCCTCAGGTTTGATTTTATTAATAAGAACTGTTAAGATTCCTGCTACATGGGAGGAAAGATGAAACTAAGTAGTTCTCCACTGGAGGCCAAGATAGAGAAGACCTCCAAAGCTACCATGACCTTCCCATTAGTGCTGTAGTAGATAGAGAAGGTGACCCACACACAGCAGAAAACCAGTATGCTTAATTCAGGAATTTTTTTCCTTGAAGGTACAAGGAAGATTTCTAGCCAAGAAAGCTACAGTGAAGCCCCAAAGTGCCAGAAAGTCCAGAGAGTCCAGGGAGCTCAGAATACAGTCAAATGCAATGACTAAGCCCTTGTTTCATAGAATTATTATGTGATCAGGTTCTAAGTGAACATCTGTCTCAACAAATGGAGAAAAGGATCCCACACATAATACACACAGAATCAATGGGGTTAGGGTACAGATGAGAATGATGATTTAGGTGCCCTGATACCTGCAATTACCTCATTCTTTTTCCCAAATTATTGAACTTGAAGGCTAATATTAGGATATAAGATCACTCGGGTTAATTGTTTTATCTAAGGCAGTATAAACATCCACTGTGATAATAATACCAAACATGATCTGCTGAAGGATGAAGATGGCCATGTTGGGATGTTCAATGAAGAGCAAAGAGCAGAGAAAACAGAAAGTGAGTGAAATGAGTAAGATTTAGCTGACAGTGTGCTCACTGGCCTTCACAATGGGAGTATTTTTGTGCTCTAAAGAAATGTAGGAGCACTGGGCGGTGGTAGCTCATGCCTTTAATCCCAGCACTTGGGAGGCAGAGGCAGGCAGATCTTTGTGAGTTCGAGGCCAGCCTGGGCTACCAAGGTGAGTTCCAAGAAAGGCACAAACTACACAGAGAAACCCTGTCTCGAAAAACCAAAACCAAAACCAAAAACAAAAACAAACAAACAAACAAAAGAAACACAAGAGCTAAATCTGTGAGAGCAGAGAGCCAATGGCTGTGCAAGCCAAATCCATTCCCAGGAGGTCCTCTGAAGCCAGAATTGTCACAGCTTTCTTGAGACAGTGGTTTTGTGATTTTATGGACACTTCATGCAATGATCCACATTGCTGGGGATGCTGTGAATGTGTTGCTCTGATTAATTGATAAATAAAATGCTGATTGGCCAGTAGCCAGACAGGAAGTATAGTGTAGGTGGAATAAGGAGAGAGGAGAATTCTGCGAGGTGGAAGTCTGAGTCAGGAGACACTGCCAGTCATGAGAAGCAAGATACAAGCTACCGGTAAGCCACAAGCCATGTGGCAACTTGCAGATGAATAGAAATGGGTTAATTTAAGATATAAGAACTCGACAGCAAAAAGCCTGAGACATTAGGCCAAACAGTTTTAATTAATATAAGCCTCTGTGTGTTGACTTTGTGCAGGGCCATGGCAGCTGGGTGGGACCAGGAACACTTCAGCTCACCACATCTAACATAGAAAGTAAGGAATCATGAACAATGCTTTAATGTGTGTATCATTCATAGAATGTACTGAATAATTCTGTTGTAATGATTCACAAAACACAGGATTTTTGGTTGATAGGAGATAACAATTAAAATATTATTATATAAGAATGGCACCTAATTTAAATGCTTAGCCCCTTTATGAGGAAGTAAACTGTCTTAGTCAATGTTCTATAGCTGTGAAGAGACACCATGACCAAGGCATCTCTTATACAAGAAAGAACTTAACTGTGGACTTGCTTACACTTTTATAGGGCTAGTTAATGTGTTAGTTGAGTTCTCTATAGAAACAGAACTTATAGAGTTTCTATTTATCTTCTATTAATAAATCTATTTGTGTGTGTAATTTATTAGAGTGGTTTAGAGGCTGTGGTCAGCTAGTTCAACAATGTCTGTCTACCAATAGAAATTCCACAAATCTAGTACTGCAGTGGAAACTTCCTATAATATACAAAGACAATCTTAATAAAGTAATCAAATAATAAAGGAGACAGCCTTACCATCTGTCACATCAACTTAATATCATATGTAACCAAACAAATCTTTCAGTATCGAGACTGAATTACATCCAGTTGAGTTGCTGGCCAAAGGAGTCTCATAAAAATCTCCAAACAACTCAGGGTATTGCCAAGACAATGGGTTGCTCTCAACAACATGACATCAAGGCCCCATTGATAAAGACAACACCCACAAAAACTAATTAAACAGGCAGAGTAGAGATAGAATCTTAACCCCCATGTTTTAGTGTCTTTGACATAGGAAGGAATTCTGTAGGTTACCAAAAGTGAGTTGTAAACACCAACATAGAAACAAATCCTTTGATCTACAATCTGTCCTGACTAAAAAATACTCTAAGATAATGGTAGCCTAAACCTTGTTGAGAGTAAGCAACAATTGTCTAACTTGAAGTCATTGCCCATATGTGCACTGGACACACTTTGAACTAGCGGTGTCTGCACATTTTTCTGTCCAGATACCTGCTACAGTGTTGAGGCTGTCCTTTGTGGACATGCAGGTATCTATCTTTGCTTGGAGAACTGGGAGAATTGGAGTGAAGGGAAAATGTAATCAGAATATATTGCATGAGAAAATAATGTATTTTAGTGAAAGGGAAAAACAAAAATAAAAGAAAGTTTCTTTCACATACTCTCCCTCCAAACCATCTTATGACCCCCTGCCTCCATCTCAAATTCATAAATTCTCTTTAAAATTTTTATTGTTACACAGAGAGATGTGCACAAAAACACAAACAAAGAGATGCACAGCTGGTGAGTACATTTACTGTTGCTGGTTTGGGCTCATCCTCAGAGAAGACTGAATCTCCGTCTCTCAGTACCCAACCTGTAGTTTCCCGTCTGTGTGGGCAGATACGTGAGATTTCCCCCATTCTTTGGCATGTCAACTGGTGATGTCATTTTGTAGACATTATTTAGGTGACCCACTTGTTAAGATATCATTGGTCCAGCTCTGTTACTATGGAGATGTTGTCTCTCAGCAGGCACCCTAGTCCTTCAGGTCTCACCATCTTTCAGGGGCCTTTCCATGATGTTCCCAGAGCCCCAGGTGAAGAAATCATGTTGTACATTTATTAAATGGGGTAGGACACCTCACAGTTAATCATCTTTACACATTGGTAAGTTACGGTTTCTGCAAAGGTATAAATCTATTAAAATAATCTTTATTGTGAGTCAACAGGACTATGCTTATTTGTAGATATAAGGATGGGTATCCAAATTTAATCTTGTTTAGGGAAATAGCATTAGTTGGTTCTCCCTTAGACCCTAAGACTTCACCAGCTACATGTACTTGTCTGGGATTACAAACATAAATTCCTTTTTATTGAATGCCTTAATAACAATTACACAGGTATTGGTTATCCCAAAGATACACTTGCCACAATTCCAACTTAAAATATATCTTGCCATTCTAGGCTTTGTGGTGGTTCATAGGTTTTACACCTGAGTATGACTCAGAATTGCTTTTCTCTCTTGTCACTTTTATAGCACCTTCAGTTACTCTGAATGATAGTCCTCAGGGGAGGAGCCTACACAGTCAATTCCAGCTTAGTACTTCCATGTTTGTATCTGAAATTCATGGTGTCTTCTGAAATAGGATATATCTTCAACTTCTGGTAAGAAACCAAGATGAATGACCATAGCTTATATTTTAGTTTTCAGAGTCTTTTGAATTCCCCAAACAATGACCTGAAGAATGGATTCTCATACTTGGTACTGAAGTTCTTGTTAGATTGCCTGTGGACCCTGGGTGATCAAACCAAGTAGCAAAAATTCATTAAGTATTAATGTGTTAATATATACACATTTAGATATATTTTACAGGTAATTCTAACTTTATCTTTAATTAAACAGTTTTTCTAAAAATATATTTTAATCACATTTCCCATCTGCAAACTCCTCTCAATCCTTCCCACTAACTACACATCAGATTTCATGTTTTCTCGCTGATAAACAAAACAAGTCATAAAATGAAAATCATAACAAAAAAACATTATAATGTTAAGAAAATAAACTAAACAAGAAACTCCCCAAAATAGAGAGAGAGAGAGAGAGAGAGAGAGAGAGAGAGAGAGAGAGAGATGAAATTTTTCTTCCATTGGCCAGCTAAATTACAAGGCATGGCCCTTTTTTGGAGTTTGGTTTATGCAACCTATGACTCTCCATTGTAGAAAACTGATTATATCTTTTGAACAGGCATAAAATGCAACTAATATCTTAGGTAGTAGTTGGATTTTGAGTCCATGTCCCTTGTAGGTATTGGGACATTGTATGACTTGAACCTGTGCAGGCCTCGTGCATGCTGCCAAAGTCTCTGTGAATTTATATTCTCACGGATCCTGTTGAGTCTAGATGACTCTGACACTGCTTCCCCCAGCAGTGATTCACCTCTTACAATCTCTCCACCTCCTTTTCCACACATCTCTCTGAGTTTTGAGTTATGGCGTTGCTCTATATATCCTGGATGTAAGACATTTTTCCTATGGACAACAATTACTTAAATCATCAAATATGGAAAAGTCACCCTGGTTGACTAAAAGTCAACTAAAAGTTTTGCCTCTACTGTCTAGCATGAAAGGTGCTAGAAAGTACTTTGTATGCTACCAAAGAAAACGTCAAGGGGGAATGAAGACCACCTGAGGCCCCTTTCTTAATGAGTCTTCCAATTAAACATGTACATTTACAAGCAAGCACTGGATCCATCCACAAAACCTTTCCACACCTAAGACATAGAAAACACTAAAGAAAAGGGAGAGAAAGATCTTGAGGTCCAGAGGATGAGGAGCTTGCTGTGAGAATATGTCTTCTAGGAATATTAGATGGTATACAAAAATGTCTCACAAATATGATATCCAAAATGCAAGCTAAACAAGGTTGACACCAGTGAACATGCCAAACAGGATGGGAAAAAGATGGAAAGGCCTCAAGCCTACACAAATAACTATAGGGAACTTCTTAAGGCTTTAAATGCCCAGATAAGGAAACACAGATTGTTTGTCCAGTGTCAAATAATCAGTCCTAGAAGCATACATGCATACATGAATTTAACATTACATGGAATCTACAGTTTGTGTTTAGGAATATATATATATATATATATATATATATATATATATATATATATATATATATACATACACACACAATTAATGAAATAAGAAGCCATGTATATTTTAGGAGTGCAGAGAAGGGTATAAAGGAGCATTTGAAGGTAGGAAATATAAAGGAGAAGCACAATTAAATTATATCTCAAAAGTAAACTTTAAAGTAACAGTTAAAAAACCAACAAAACAACACACAATATGTTGACAGATAAATAACATTGCCCTTGCAAAACTGATTGTCAGAAATGTACATGTGTGTAAGTGTGTATGTGTGTGTTTGTGTATGTGTCGTGTTAAACTCAAATAATCTTTTAATTCTTATTTTGATAAAAATAAATAATGGGACCCTTTAGATAGAGTGACTAATGTCTTTAAAGACTTCAATGACATTGTTTTAATAAAAGTTTTAGGTTATCCATCATTTTTACTACAAATTTCTCCCACTATTGCCCAATTCTGAATAATATGGTGTGTTTTCACATAAAGTTCAAGTACAATACTATAGGCACAATATGAACCCCATTTTCCTTTTTCATATACATTGTCTTTCTTAGTATGGAATCTAAGATTCCTAATATCCTCAGAGTACTTGCAAGGCTGGGCCAAAATTCAGTACCTTTGTGAGATCTAACAACAATTTGCTATCACTATGCTCTATACGCTGATTACATTCATTCAATTCCTCCTTTAAAAATAGTGTCTTATTGTATCAGTATTACATGATATTACAAATCCAAGCTGAGGCTAGATACCATATTGTAGATGTCTTAGTTTCTGTTGCTACAACAACACACCATTGCCAAAAGCAATATGAAAAAAAAAATGGTTTATGTGTTCACATACCTCAGGTCTCAGTTCATTGAGAGAAGCCAAGGCATGAACCTGGGTGAGGAACTAATTCAGAGTCCATGGAAGAATTCCTTTTACTTCCATGTTCTATATGGTGTCTACAGTCCTCTTTCCTGTGTTACACAAAACCAGCTGCCTGGAGGATGCACTGTCCACAGGAAGTTGAGCAGTTTCACATCAATAATTCATTAATAACATGCCCTATACAAATACCTCAAGGTGATGGAGATTATCCCTTAGTTGAGATATCCCATTCTCATGTGTCTAGATTGTATAAAACTGACAAAAATTAAGTAACACAGCTTATACTAGAAATACTAATAGTTTCTCCCAAACTACATAATCATGACAAGAAGAGGTACTCATAAATGAAACTAATATACATCATAACTTAGTGATTGATTGGTGTTACCTTTGCCAGGATTGTCTATTTTATAAAAGTTTTGTCTGGTCTACAAAGTATTTTTCTTTAGAAAAAGGAGAGAGTTATATTTAGTATCATCTAAAAATTGGGAGCCATTAAAGTTTTAATAAAGTGATTTCTCACTGAACTTTTGAAGAAAATTCAAATTTGGTCTTATCAAAATAATGTAACATTTCTGGACAAATATGCAACCTAGAAGCCCTGCACTGGATGACAAGATGAATAAGATCTCCATGGCCACTATGGTCTTCCCCTTATTGTGATGGTAGACAGGGAGTAGGTACCCAGAAACTGCAGAATACCAACATGCTGAGTATCAGGAACTTAGCTTCATTGAATCTGTCAGGCATATTCCTGGCCAAGAAAGCTGTGATTAAGCTCTCAGAGCCAAAGAGCCCAAGTATCCCATGACAATGTAGAATTCAATGACAGAGTCTTTATAGCAAACAATGATGATCTGTCCATGTTTAGAATGTGTATCTGTGTCAAGAATGGGAAGAGACATTACCAGCCAGATTCCACAGAGAACGAGTTGGACCAGGATACAGAGAGGAATGAAAAACTTAGATGTCCCTGTTCCTAGCAGGTTTCTCATCCTTCCTCATACAGTAGTAAGCTTAAAGGCCAGGATCACAGTAATTGTCTTCGCCAGCACAGTAGAAACAGCTACTGTGAAAGACTCCAAAAGTGGTCTATTGCAAGATGCAGGTGGTCATAATGGGATACACAATGAAGAGAAAGGAACAGCGAAAGCAACATGTGTACGAGGTAAGGAGGATGTAGCTGAAAGTGAGGTTACTAGCCTTCACAATATGAGTGTCATTTCACTTCACAAAAGCTCAAAGAACAAGATCTATGAAAATAGAGAAGCACAGGAACATGCAGGCAAGAGCCATACCCAACAGGACTTCATGAGTAAGAAAGGAAACATGTCTTTACAGGCAGTGTGTGTGTGTGTGTGTGTGTGTGTGTGTGTGTGTGTGTGTGTGTGAGTATGTGTTGTGATGGCATACTCATCATCTGGACATATCTGTTGGAGAACATTAACATCAAACCTTCCTAAAAGTTTGTCATGACATACTTAATATTTTACTATCTATATTAATTAGAGGATACCTCAATAAATATTTTGAATTTCTGGAATAAAAAGTGTCTTTTTTGTTGCTGTATGGAACAATGAGGTCAGGCTGCTCTATAGCAATCCATACCTGGTGGTGAAGTATACCTCCTTCATGGTGGAGGGAGCAGATAAGTAAGTTACTTATACTTATTTATTAACTTTCATATTCATGAGGTTTTTAAAACCATGAAATAAGCATATTTGATTTCTAGGGGCATTTTAATATATGGTAATATAAAGCAGCTAAGATTTAGTTCCTCAAACCTTAAACATGTTATGTATAGATCTGTGGACTCTGCAGACTGAGTTCACAAAGCCGGCTGATACTACGCATTGTGTACCAATGTGTTCTTTGCCTGCTATGTGCCCTTAGTCTGTATCTTCACATATGCAAAATGACTTACCATTCCCTCTGGTAAATACTGTTTGCATAAAGCAATATTTCCAATAAATAAACTGTACTCCTCATGTACAAAAAAAAATGCCTTTATATTAAATTCCATCAATTCGAAAAACAATGTAAGTCTTAGGAAAACAGGACATTTAATTTTTCCAATAAGATTATTCCTGATGCATATGTCACTGCTCTAGAATGATTTGTTACACATTTAGAGGAATCACTCTCCTCTCTAGCTGAAATAGTTCTCCAAAATAGAACGGTCTTGGGCCTGTGCAGGGCAACTAGGAGAGCAATGATGTTTTTATGTTAACAACTCTGGAGCTATTAAAAACTCCGTGGCCCTATTTAAAAAGAGGTTGCAAGACAGACAACGAGAAAGACAATACAATGAGGGATGGTGTGAATCCCAATTTAACTGGTCACCATGGTTAACTATGCTCCTATCAGCCTTAGCTGGGCCCTTACTCTTGGTTTTGATCTGTGGACCATATATAATTGATGCCTTAGTCAGGTTTATCAAAAATGTATCTCCACGGTCCAACTGACAGTTTTAAAGCAACAACACAAGCCTGTAAACTTAGAAGAAACATCTCCAGGATTTGAGATTATGCAGTACTCAAGAGGAGAATAAGGTCAAGCAAATGCCATGTCAGGCTCCTAATAACTCAATTAAGTACTAGGCCTCAGTTCCTGCACATATCAGGCCTGGGCCAAACTCTTCCCCCCACAGGTAATAACCAAATAAGTACAAAGCCTGGGACTTATCCAGACTTGCCAAGAATAGGAAAGCTATAGCTGTAGCCCACCCCTTCTATCCCTAACCAATGATCACACTGCTTTTAGAATTTCTTCAGCTGTGGTTAAAAAGAGCTTGCAACCTTCTCATAAATATCAGTAAAATGTGTGGTTTGAGGAAGACAGTGTGTATTAGTTCCAGAGTTAATAATATTATTGATATCAGTAAAATGATCAAATTAAGAATCACATATTTTGTGTTCTCAGTTTCCTTATGAACCCTTTGTAGATTTTAGTTTTTAAAAAAAGGAGATATTCAATTTCAGAAATTGCTTCTGCATGCAAACTACCAATTTCATTTGTAGACCTCAATTTCTGGAAATTTGAAACAATCAAAGCAACAGTCTGCTATTACATGTATAGGTGGGAACCTGAGATAAATAAAACATGGGTTGGTGATATATTATATATATATATTACATATCCCTCTATTATCCTTTGTTGTATATCAAAATTCAGACATTTGAGCATTTTCTATGACCCTCCAATAAAATTGAGGCCAAAGAATATTTACTAAATTATTGAACATCTTATGTGTAAATTTTAATTGTAGAGATTAAAAATTGTCTCTTCATAAACTGACTAAACCTAACAGGAATATTTAGTGGCATAAATTGCTCTGAAAGTATTTAAAATCAAAAGCAAAAATACTTAATTAGGTGGGAGAGAAGGCAGAGCAGAACAGAGAAGACATATGGGATAAATATGAATACATGTCATATAAGACTCTCACATAATTAATTAAATTTTAAATTTGGAAAGGAAATCTATGATGGAGTGTAGTTTATATAATATATTTGATTCAGCTCTAAAGATTTTCACCCAGAGTCACAAAGTTCCATGGATTATACCTAGTAACAAAACTTTAATAGTTAAATATTTTTATTTTACTTGTAATTTTGTATATGTGTTTCTGTGGTATGGGGTGAATTGACATGTGGTTTTAAGTGTCCATGAAAGTCAGAGGCATTTGATCCCCATGACCTAGATTTACAGGAAGTTATGAGCCATCAGACAGGAGTGCTATGAACTGAGCTTTGGTCCTCTCCAAGAGCATTGATTCTTCTTAACCACTGAGCTACCACTGCAATGCTCCAACATTTTATATTTTAGATGTACTAAACTAAAACCCATGAAAATAATGGTGTTGCTACAGTAGTCCACTGCACATTCTCAGATATGTGTAATTGTGGCTCTGTAGGAAACAAGGGCAATGACCTCTTATTTTTACCTTTAATCCAAAGCCTTGTGAGAAATTAAAACTGCTGCAAATATCATACTCTGTGTGCAGTCTTCCTCTGTGTTTCATGTTCACCAGCTCTCCAGTAAAGTTAGTATATACCCTAATTTTTCAGCAAAGAAGCCATCTAAGAGAGATGCCTCATTACATCATTACATATGCCCACCAATTAAAGCAACATGCAGTTGTGAATATACTCTGATTTTTAACATCTTCCAGAAAAGACAGCTCTATTGAACGTATCATATATAGTGAAATACAAGATACATCATGGGTAACTGAATTTCAATGATAACCTTCATTCCTTCTAATAATATATTTTTCAGCATTTTTGTTTATTTTTTCTTAACATTTAAAACATCTATGTGGCATTAAAACTAAGGAAACGTAAATTTCTTTCTACTAGTGATTCTGAGATAATATTGGTTAATTCAACAGGTTGGTAAAACATATGTTGTAAGATGTAATGCAGCCTATTGTTAACTTTGTGGTCTGAAGTATTTAGCTGTCAAGCTGGATTCCTTAGTAGACCAAATCATTTGTCATTGAAGCATTCTGAGATATACCTTCATGTTTAAAAGGAAAAGAATTAAGATTGCTGAAGTTTAATACTAAAAATGTTTATCCCCTGTAGTTAATTATGCAAGTAGTAGTCTTAGAATTAAGAACACAAGCTGCAACAACTTGACAGAGGAAATTCCCAATGTGACTTGTTTTCTAAAGTACTTGGAACAAAACCCTAAGCTTCCCTTGGTCTTGTAACTCAGCAAGGCTTGTGAATGAAAACACAATGACATTCTGCTTTAAAAGGTAAATAAAACTGAGATAAATTTAAAAAAATAATATATTTCATATCAATGTTTCATGGCAGAAATTGCCACAATAGATGCTTACCAAATAATAAGTAACAGTGAAATCAATCTCAATACTTACTACTTGTATGAAAGCTATCAAAACACCAAATAAGTAAGTGTGGCTCTTTTTATAAAAGCGTGTCTGAGAATGAGTTTGTGTGCACCAAAAATAATTAAAAGAGAGGAGCCACAAATTTGGAAGGAAATTGGAGGACTGGAAATTGTTGAGCAGAAGAGAGCAAGTAAGTAAATCATGTAAAAACAGGACATACATATATACATATATACATATATATATATATATATATATACACACATATATATATATATAATGAAAATGTCCTTATTGTTTGTTTTCATAATTAATTGAGGCTTCATATAAATAATTTTCCATGCAATTGATCAGCGCTTATTTATTTCATGGGAAACAAATTCTCATTTAATTGTCACTTGTGGATTCCATCATTAAATTTTCAGATACATTTCAAATATTAAGCTCCTTTAATAAAATGTTATGACATACTCTCACACAAAAAAAACTGATCTTCACACAAAAATGTCATGAACTGAATATTATTCTTATGCATTATATTGATCCACAAAAAGATTCATATTAGTGGCTTTTCAATACAGAAGTCTTTGAATTGTGAGCTCTGTCTGAGACAAATATATATGAGCAAGTTTGGTGCCATTTATAAATGTCATTACCCTAAGCATGATAGAAAGTAGGATGCTTTACCTTCTGACAATCATATAATATTCCTTTGAGTTCTGCCATTTGCTGATTTTCTACTTTTTGAAGAATGACTTCATTATTAGGCATTGGCCACAGCATGCATAGGATTGTATAAACTGCAACTCTTTTACTCTTGACCATGTCAAATTTGTGCTGTGCCAACAATTCCAATAAAGAATTGAATGAACAATTATTCGGGTGATATAGCTGGTCTTGGAGACCGAACAACTAAAATAATTCAACTCTAGTATCCTCTGAGAAATATCTACTTGGGATTTTGAAATATTAATTGTCTGTATAAACTTCCTAAATTTATAAACCTTACCATGGTGGTATGCAAAAGTGACAGTCCCATGGAAGGGGTCATGGCTAAAATCTCTCTAACTTGTGATGACACCCATTGTGAGGTGATAACCCAGATTTTCTGTGCACCTAAATATCCCTGTCTTCTGAACCTGACTTGTAGAGTTCATTTCACCAAAAATGGTAACCACCTTTGCTGATGATGTCATGATGTGCTTATCACATATCTTAGCCCCTGTCAAATATATATGCATGTTTCCTGGGATCACATTCACAAAGACTAAACAGACTCCATGTCCTTGCACCTCTTCTCAAATCTGAGAGAAAATGAATACCCTGGTGATGTGTAAATCTAATTAATCTTATCAATGGAAACCAGGAATCAGATATCAGGACAAAAGCCTAAAAGATCAAAAGAAGCAGGGGAGCAGCCACCATCACTTCCTACCTTTTCCATTCCTACAGTCCAAACGAGGCAAGATTCTGTCTTTGCCCTGCCTTATCTCTTACTGTTTCCTCTCTGTACAGACCTCCAGATATCTATGGTTAACTAGCGACTAGCTCTGCCCTCTGACTAAGCAAGCTTTATTTGTCAGAACACAAAGTATCATACAATATTTCCCCCTTTTTGTCTGAATAAAAACGTCAAGATTTCCAAGTGGAGCTCCAGGATTCCAATCGGCAAGAAAGAGGAGGATTTGTATGAGCAAGAATTGTTGAGACCATGATTGGAAAAAGCACAGGGACAAATAGCCAAACTAGTGGAAACACATGAACTATGAACCAATAGCTGAGGAGCCCCAAACTGGATCAGGCCCTCTGGATAAGTGAGACAGATGATTAGGTTGAACTGTTTGGGAGGCTCCCAGGCAGTGGGACTGGGACCTGTCCTTAGTGCATGATCTGGCTGTTTGGAACCTGGGGCTTATGCAGGAACACTTTGCTCAGCCTTGGCGAAGGGAGGAGGGGACTGGACCTGCCTCGACCAAATCTACCAGGCCAAGCTGAATTCCCAGAGAGTCCTTGCCTTGGAGGAGATGGAAATGGGGGGTAGGCTGGAGGGAGGGTGAGAGAAAGGAGGACAGGGGAATCTGTGGCTGGTATGTAAAATTAAATTATAAAAGAAAAAAAGTGAAGATTCCAACTAACAGAAAACTATATACAATAAGTACAATAACTATATACAAGTATATACAGGCAATAATTGTATTGACAATGTCTAGTCCATTAGCATTTGACAATTTCAAAGAAAAAACTCCATTATCTATCCTATCTTGGTGTTTACAAAGTGTTGTACCTAATTCATTTTCTATCCTAACTTGCATTACCAATCCAAAACTATCTTTTTATATCTCTAAACTTTACAAACTTTACACCTCTTTTCTGAGTGCCTTTTCTTAATTTGTTAAAAATGAAAACTATAGCAATAAGTATCTAGACTTCAACTCCATCAGACACCTGAGAAGCATATAATATTACCTGAGTAAGCAGGAAGTCCGGAGTGAACAACTTTCAAAATTAAGAAATGATAGAAACAGCTAGCTGCCTGGACAGTCACCCTAGGTTCCTCTGCAACATCTGGACATCCATCTTCAGCTTGTGAGACTAGAATATCTGATAGACTTTTCTGTGAAGCAGGATTTTTTTTCTTTGTTCTGGCAAGGTTCAGCAGTCACTTTCTTTTGTGTCCTGCTTGTCCAATTTGGACAGCATACTGTCAAAAGTCAAGGCAAGGGAAGTTTCTTGCCTAATGGATAACTTACCACAAAAAAAGCAAACTCCATATGCAGTTTCTTCAATGCCAATTATCTTTCTGAAGTAGATTGGTTCCGCCAGGGGCAAGCATGTTTCATTGTCATAAAAAAGTTATGTTATTAAAACATCTTAAATGTCATATTCTGTAGATCTCTGAAGTGTTTCAAGACCACTGATCTATCTAGAATATATCTCTGTTTGACCTTGAAAACATATCTAATACAACTACAAGTTTGATAGTAGTAGGTGACTAAATACTAAGCTGCATTGTTTTTTTTTTTTCATTTTACATACCAACCACATATCCTACTCTTCTTTCCTCCCACTCACTAGCCTTCTCCCCCAACCCAATCCCTATTCCCTCCTCCAACAAGGTAAGACATCCCATGGGTAGTCAGCAGATCCTAGTACATTGAGTTGAGGCAGATCCAAGCCCCTCTCCCTACACCAAGGCTGTGTATGGTGTCCCTACATAGGTAGTGGGCCCTAAAAAGACAGTTCATGCACCAGGGATGGATCCTGATTCTACTGCCAGGGGACTCCTTAAGCAGGTCAAGCTACACAACTGTCTCCCTTATACAGAGGGCCTAGTCCAGTTCCAAGGAAGCTCCACAGCTGTTGGTCTAAAGTTCAAGAGTTCCCACTAGCTTGGTTTGGTTGTCTCTGTAGGTTTCCCCTTAAAAATCGTGATACACCTTGCTCATAGAATCTCTCTTCTCTCTCTTCTGCTGGACTCCTAGAGCTCAGCCTGGTGCTTGGCTGTGGATCTCTGCATCAGCTTCCATCAGTTACTGGATGAAGGCTCTATGATGACAGTTAGGGTATTCACCAATCTGATTACTGGGACAAACCAGTTCAGGCATCCTCTCCACTATTGCTAGTAGTCTAAGGTTGGGTCATCCTTATGGATTCCTGAGAACTTCCCTAGCACCTGGTTTCTCTCTATCCCTATAATGTCTTCCTTTATCATGGGATCTCATTTATTGCTCTTCCACTCCATCCCTGTTCCAGCTTGACCATCCTGTTCCCTTATATTTTCATCCCCTATCCTCAACCCTTTGTTGTCCCCCTAACCCTAGTTTACTCATGTAGATCTCATTTGTTTTCCCTTTTCAGGGCAATCCATGCATCCCTTTTAGAGCTGTGGTTATAGTCTGGTTATCCTTTGTTTTACATCTAGTATCCACTTATGAGTGAGTACATATTTGTCCTTCAAAGTTGGGGTTACCTCACATAGGATGATATTATATAGTTCCATCTATTTGTCTGCAAACTTTATGATGTCATCGTTTTTTTTACCCTGCATTTCTTTATTACCCTAAATAGTTTGTAATAATAACTTTCAGGGACTAGAAATTCATATTATACTGTCAAATTAGCTGTATAGGTACAATGCCTTGAACAAGAGTGGCAGTGAGCCTAACCTGGCCTTCCTCCTCTCTCTGCTCTGGCCAAGGTGACTGTGGGAATGTTGAGTGTCGACTGCAATTCAGGTTTCCTTTTGCACATAGATTGGGGTGCAAGTTGGGCCAAGCTGCCTCTTCCCCCACCCCTTCACCAAGAAAACAGCCCCCTTGTGACACCAGTGAAAACTGGAGTCATAAACCCATCATGTAATGGTTGGAAAAGGATAAGGCCCCATCTCAGGACTGGGCAGACCAAGTCTCTAGATGACTGGCCACACTGGTAGAAGCCCATGAACTGTAGACTAGTGGATGTGGAGCCTCCATGGGATGGGAGTGGACTAGGCCCTGAATACGGAAGATGGTTGCTTGGCTCAAAATGTCTGGGGGGGCACCCAGATAGGGGCATCAGGATCCATCCCTGGTGCATGGGTAGGCTTTTAGGAGCCCAGTGACATTGGTGGTGTGCCGTCTTGCAGAGCCTTGGTGCAGTTGGGAGGGGCTTGGACCTGCCTAGGCTCAGTGTGCCAGGAACTGCTGACTACCCATGGGAGACCTTAATTTGGGGGATGTGGGGATGTTGGATGGCTTGGGAGGGAGGGCTGGGGGATAGGTGAGGGAGGAGATGGGATCTGTGGGTGGTATGTAGAGTGAGTAGAAAATTTCTTAATAAAGAAAAATTTTTAAAAAGAAATTTTTAATTCATTTTACATACCAATCACAGATCCCCCTCTTCCCTCCTCCCACCTTCAAGCCTTCCCCCACAACCTACCCTCCTACAAGAAGGTCAGGTCTCCCATGGGGAGTCCACAGAGCCTGGTACATTCAATAGAGGCAGGTCCAAGCCCCTCCCCCTGCCTCAAGGCTGTGAGAGGTGTCTCAATCATTTTTAAGACTTCTGTGCTAACCAAAACCCAAAATAAAAAAAATATTCCTAGAACTCTGAAGAGTAAAAACTATATGCTGGAAATATTTTTAACCTAAAATTACATAAGCATGTGAATACCCCTATCGGAGTAACTACAGTCTCATTGGATTTTTCTAGTTCCATGCTTGATTCTCCCCATACCTGCACCACCTCAGACAGTTCTTATAAGTAATTTTGTGGTTCTGAAGTTTGAAAATGAAAATTTAAGATTTGGTTTTCTATAAAAGTCAGTGTTCTTTGAGTGACATCTAGAAATTACTCTAATGCCATCCCACCTGGCAGAGTAAGGCAGCACTCGGTTTACAAAGTGCTCTGATCAATTTAGAGAAAGTTGATCCCATCTCCACCTGCCTGCCCCAGTCCACCCACAAATCTATGCTATTCTTCCTTCCCAGGGAGATCCATGCATCCCCTTGAGTTTTCTTGTTATGTAGCCTCTCTGAGTCTGTGGTTTGTAGCATGATTATCCTTTACTTAATAGGTAATGGCCACTTATAAGTGAGTACATGTCACGTTTGTCTTTGTAGGTCCAGGTTACCTCACTCAGGATGATAGTTTCTAGTTCCATCCATTTGCCTGCAAATTTCATGATGCCATTTAACAGTTGATTAGTAGTACTCCCTTGTATAAATATACCACATTTTTTATCCATTCTTCAGGTGAGGGACATCTATGTTGTTTCCAGTTTCTTTCCATTGATCAACCTGTCTGTGCTTATGCCAATATCATGTAGTTTTTACTACTTTAGCTCTGTAAAAGAGCTTGAAATCAGGGATGATATACAAACCTAGACACATTAAGAACAGGGAATCTCAATTGAAGAATGGCTACCAACGTCTTGGCCTATAGGCATGTGTATGTGGCATATTCTTAATTAATGATTGATATGAGATGACCTTACTGCTAATGGACAGTGCTAACCTTGGGAAGTTCTGAGAGTTATAAAAAGGAGGACTGTGGTGATATCTTGTGTACCCTAATAAAAGAATAATGACCTTCATTTTCATCAAGATGATTTCAATATTTTCCCACTTCCTGAAAAAAATGAGTGAACATAATGAATACATGAGATTAGATTTAAACTAATAGGAAAATGTTTTGACAAAGACACAAAATATTGTGTTAAAAATGCATTTGAAGAAGGATGGTGGTGGCCTACGTCTTTAATCCCAGCAACTGGGAGGCAGAGCCAGGCGGATCTCTGTGAGTTTGAGGCCAGCCTGGTCTACAGAATGAGATCCAGGACAGGCACCAAAGCTACACAGAGAAACCCTGTCTTGAAAAACCACAAAACCAAAAAACCAAAACCAAAAAAAAAAAATGCATTTGAACCTAAAACAAATAGTTCCCTAATTTCTCCAAATATTCACGATTTAAAAACCTGTGAAGCATACACACTTTTGTTCAGCTTTCTAGACTCCAAAATTATTCATTATAAAGTTTCTAAAATTATGACAATTTTTGGTCACTCAAAAATATCGTCCAGAAAGAAAAATCTTCAGGCTAACGAAGTGCTCTCTGTTGTGTTCAGCTTGCCTCCAAATTGCATAAATAACCCTAAACTTCGATGATAATACAACCACATAACATTGTTATATTTGTGTATTTACATTTTTGTAAAATATGAATTTGGGTGCATAACTTAGAAGGTGACTGAAAGCTGCTGCCCCCAAGGGCTTCAGTAAACTAAAAAGAATCTGTACTCTGTTTCCTATTGGCTTTAGGACTTAGGACTCTTTTGTTGTTTTGTTTTGTGAGACAGGGTTTCTCTGTGAGGACTGGAGTTCCACTAGGGCAGTGGAAAGAGGAGCCCAGCTCAAGCTGCTTGGCTGTGAGGACCTTGGCCGAGGCCCCGCCTCCTAATCCCGGTAGCACTGGGAAGCCCGCCCCGACTGAGTGCTAGTGCAGTGCGCAGGCGTGTGTCCAGGCGGGCTCCGGAAATCACTTGTGCGTGGTTTGAAACGGTTGCCAGGTTTCCGGGTGGCTTGTGGGTGAGTGAACTCAGGGGTCGTGGTTGGTTTGTCCCTGAATGATATAACCGGGTTGTTTAGTTTAGTGCCGAAAAGCATGCTGTTTCGCCGGCGGCATTAACCCGTTGTCTTCCGCATCCTGAGGGTTGGGGTGGGGCGAGTGGCTCCAGGTACCTGCCCAGGTGCAGATCAATGGTTTGGGGACGTGGGTCCCCACGCATTAAAGTAGTGATGTTTAGTGAGTGGCCCTGGCAAGAGTTTCAGAAGATTGAACCTGGTGCACAGTTAGCATGAGTTATCGTTTCTCGGTTATTTACGATTTCGAGGAGGAGGCACCTAGTATACTTGGAATGAAGAAGCTTTTGTTTCAGCGCGCATACACAAACTTTTTAAACTGCCAAGGGTATAACAAAACAGAAACCAAATCAGTTCTGCCCCATTGCCTGTATATTTTAAAATACCGTACCGTGGCGAAGTTAGAGAAATTTTCACAGATCTTTGTTTTGAGACAGTGTCTATGTAGCATTTGCTGCCCTGAAATAGTCTGTGTAGACCATTCTGTCCTAGAACTCACAGAGATCCGCCCGCTTTTGACTCTCGTATTGCTAGGACTAAAGGTGTGAGCCACTATCCCTGTTTACAGATCTTAAAACTAGCTTTTAGGAGTACTTTTAATACAAAGGCTAAGTGAAGAGTAGTTCCCTTTTGTCCCCTTAGAAGCGTGCTGTTTATAACCAACCCAATACTGAAATTAACTTATTAAAGAAAGCAAAACCGGAAAAAAAAAAAAAGAAAGAAAGAAAAAGAAAGCAAAACCAAAATTATGTCAAAGATGTTTAAGGCAAATTATGGGCTATACTGGTAATAAAATGTTGCTCTTTGTGTTCTCAGCAGCAAGTATCAGCTTGAAGGTTCTATTTGAATTTTCTTTGGACATCATTATGAAGCAGATTTGTTGCCACTTCAATTACTGAAGGAATTCAAAGGGTTACCGGAAGTTCCGCTACTGAATAAATTACAGAAACTAGCTTTTAGATCTCTACAGCCAGGATGTGATTATAGCAAGATGTATATCCAGGTAAGTTTGTTAACTCAGAATGCCATTTTCCTCCTAAAAATTATGCACATATTTTATGTATAGTATCTTTGTGAGAGCACTTAAGATAGACATTTTTATTTGTGTTTTGTTTTTTGCCATTACAGCTGAGACTGAATATTTCTGTTAATTCATGATTTTTCAGCTTTCACTTAGCAAACATTTATTGTTTTGTGATGCACTAGAATATGTTTCTGAGGTACAAAGATAAATAGATCTAGTCACCATACTAAAGGTGATCTCTAATTTTAATTAATAAGAAGCAATAGCACTTTGATATGTGAACATAAGAGAATTTTTGTTTCTGATGTGTTAGATTATGGGAGATGAATTGGGACTTTCGAGGTAACCGTATTTTCCTTTCTTTGGGATGAGAACAGTCGTGTATGCTGAAGAATTTGGATGCTACAGTAATGATGTGGGAGTCTCCCACCAGATATGAGCAGGGGAAAGACATGACTCGCTTTGAGTTTAAACCACTCTGCCTCCTGCACAAAGATATGGCATAGCAAATGAAGTGGAAAAAAACAACAAAAAACCCAATTAGGCCATGACAGTAATGCAGATAAGAGATGGTAACTGATTTTCATTACTGGTAGGACAGTGGGAGTAGTAATCTAATGCTAATAACAAACAGCATTTATTGGGTGTTTTCTCTGTGCCTGGTGGCTTCTTAGGTATTGTGTACATGAACTCATTTAATTATCACAAAACTTTATGACATCAGTGCTTTATACCTTACCTATATGTTTGGAGGGAACTACATTTCAGAAGGGTTAAGTGATTTTCCTGAGGTCAGATAGCTAATAAGTGGTAGAGGTGACATTTAAATCTAGATAGTTTGTTTCAGACTTGAGATAAAATCAAGAGTTAAAAGGCCTTGGAGAAAGATTAGACTAGAGAGCCTGTGAGTTCAGGAAGCTTAACTGTCTGTAATTCCTAGCCATACTGGGCAAGGTGAGTGGAGATACACATTTAAGCCCTGGGTTCAAATCTCGATGTGTGTAGGTGAGATCTTTGTGTGGGACCATCTTGACCTGCACCTAACTGTAGGCTTGGGCTTTGCTCCTCTGTCCTTTTCCAAATAGGAGTAGAAGGTGGTTTTTGTTTTGTTTCTTTCTGTTCTTTTTTCCAGCCACACTAGGTTTTCACAAAATTCACAGGCCTGTTTCTCCACTCTTCACATTGTGAGGCCTTTGTTCTGAATGACTGATCCGGTAGTTAGTGGTTAGCAGCTACTAGATGCCCTGTATTTTTCTAAAGACGTTTCTTGGTGCCAACAATCCATTAAATGTATTCTGTAAATTTTCTCTCAGGTACTAGGCAATGTCTGCTTTTTGCTTTACGTGAGGCATGTCTCACAAAAGAATGTTTCCTCTGTTCTCTGGTAGTTTATTGCCTTGGACCTCCTTTATTGGGTCAAGGAAAGTTTTAAAATTTTGCAAGTTGTCCAGCTGTTTGCTGTTACTATTCCTTCTGAGTCATGCATTATCTACATCCTTAGTCTGTGATAATTTTTTTTTTAATGTTTTGCTGTGATTTTTTGAGACAATGTCTCTCTATATAGCTCTGGGTATCTTGGAACATGCCTGGGATCTGCCTGCCTCTGCCTGGGATTAAATACTATCTCCACCACCACATCTGGCTTATGGTGACTCTTTCAGGAATAAAATTGTCATAGTTTCTGTCTTATCAGTAGACTTGAAGTCTTTCTGATAGCTATGTTAAATTCTGGAATGTCATGTGGAGGAGTATTGATGTAGCATCAACTTTTAAAACTTTCTTCAATAAATAAAACAGATACCCCTATGGATGTTTACAGAGAGTCCATGGGGTGTGCGTAAGAGAAATTTAAATATGAAAACCAAAAGAAATTATGGAAAGTATTGTGAGGAAACACTTCATTCTGTCTATACTTTTGACTAATTATTTTTTGTAAGTTGAGAAATTGGAGCACAGACTAAATTGTATTTGTTTCTTAGTGTATTGACCTGGCCTTGTTTTCCTGATTTATGAGTTTTTCATTTCACATTTGAAATTTTTTTCTTTCTTAAATTGCCATGGGTTTCTAAAATCAAGCTTTGTTTTATTTTGTTAAGAGATAGTATTATAGGATAAAACAAAGCTTGGAAAGATTGATGAACTTCACTGTTTTTCTGTAACTTAAGTAAGGATTAAAAAATCAAGTTATGAACCATACGTATTTTTAGGTCCTCAGATTTTTCTTAGGTGACTTAATATTTACTTGAGTGTGGTATATTGACTTCCTCAAAGGATGGTCCAAGTGAAATTCAGAGAAAAGATTCTCTGAAGATGAATGAAGGTAATAGACTGGCATTGTGACCTGGAACATGCTTGTAGTAAACTGAGTATAATCAAGAGGACTAGGCAGTGCAAGTTTTAAAGGCAAATGAGCATGCTTTCTGAAGATGGCCATAGTCTTCAGCAGCAAGGATGTCATCAGTCCAGACTTGCACATACGAAGGGTGTGTGTGTGTGTGTGTGTGTGTGTGTGTGTGTGTGTGTGTAACTGCAATGGTCTCTGCAGGGCTTAGGCTGCAACAGAGACATTTGTAACAGTAACTCCTTGGTAGTGGTTTGTGAGAACCCTTCTTCAGAACCTCCAAGTGGCTTTATGTGTTTTGTTAGTATTCTGAAAGCTTTCTCAGAAGATAAAAAAAATTAAAATGCATTAAGTTCTGTTCTGACTTTTGCATATATATATATAGTTAGAAACAATCTTCCTTACTAACTTTTTTCTCTCCATTTCAGGGAAAACTCTCAATTATTTCTTTAGCATTTGGAAATAAAGCAGCTGTTTTGAAGATTAGACCTTAAGGTATGAAGTATACATACACTGTATTTCTGCTTAGCGTTTAACTTGTCCTCTAGAACTAGGTAACTGTTGAGATGTATATTTCACAGGGATATACACATGTATGGAGATTTTAATAGATAACACATTCCTCGTAGTGTAGATGTACTGTACAATGTCTGTAAGGTAAAGCTGCTTTTGCCTTTACTAAAGCTCTGCTCCTTTCTTTCATAGGTGAAATTCCTTTTGAAAGAACCTTGAAATAGGCATAAGATGTCCCAAGACCAAGTTTTCAACACAAAGGAGGTTTATTTGCCCTAGAGTGGCAAAGGACAGGGAATAAGAGACAAAGATAGGAGATAGAAGGCAAGGGAGAGAGGGAAGGGATATTTGCTCTGAGGAATGAAAGACTGCCTCTGGATAGAGAAGAGACAGACTGTCGGCAAATGGCAGTTTATAAAGGAAAAGAGGGAACTCCTGTGTTAGGATGATCTGGTTTATTTTGATTGGGCATGTTAATTAGGAGAGCCAAAGGGGGTGGGGCTTTTGATTCCTGGACTTACATGCTTTGATTGCTGGACCTTGGTAGTCAGCCTCAATAGGAGGTAGGGCCAGATAAGGGAATGGACCTTGGTGGCTAGTTTTAGGATTATAATCTAATGGTTTAGCCAGCCAGAGGAATGAGAGAGAAGGGTAAAAGGTAAAAGCCATTGGTGACATGTTGGCCAGGCTTGGGCCTATGTTCACCATGCTTGTGCTCTTCTCCTTTCCTCTCACATCCAGGCTGTTGGAGTAGCTAACTCTCCTTTCTATTTGTACTTTAATGAACATGACCTAATCACCTTAGTAACTTTGTTAAAAGTTTAATTTCAATATATAACTTTTTACATAGATGCCTTCATAGAGGGAGAATTCTCTCTTTGTTATTGCTCAAGTAATTCTGGCAAGCTAGGAAGAGTACCTTGGGCATTTAAATGCTCCCAGGCCATCTCATTTAATGCCTATAATTGACATTAATTAATAATTAGATGGTCTGGAGCAGTCAATGGAAGCCAGACTATGAACTACACTACTAAAACCCACCAGTGGATTAGACACTGTTATTATTAGCACTGGGCATGCAGTGGTGAATCAGACTTAATGATAACTTCCTGTGTTTATGTCATATAGGAGAGAAGATGTAAAATAAATAATTATAAAAAATCATGTAGGATATGTAGCATGAATCTTGAAGTTCCTCAGGTGATCCTGTTTCCTCAGGCTGGAAGCCTCTGAGCCCTCATTCAGAATGGATCTCAGCTGAACTGTGCTGCTCAAACCTAAAAGCTTAACCAGCCAAATGCTTTTAGTTTCTGGTCTTCGTGCCTTGTATATAGTTCTACTTTCTGCCATCACTCCCTGGGATTAAAGGCAGGTGTCACCAAGCCTGACTATTCCCAATGTGGCCTTGAACTCACAGAGATCCAGGCAGATTTCTGGCTCTGGAATGCTAGGATTAAAAGTGTGAGGGCCAGCCGGGGTGGTGGTGGTGCATGCCTTTAATCCCAGCACTTGGAAGGCAGAGGCAGGAGGATCTCTGTGAATTCGAGGCTAGCCTGGTCTCCAAAGCGAGTTCTAGGAAAGGCGTAAAGCTACACAGAGAAACCCTGTCTCGAAAAACCAAAAAAAAAAAAAAAAAAAAAGTATTTAGGGCTGGAGAGATGGCTCAGAGGTTAAGAGCACTGACTGCTCTTCCAGAGGTCCTGAGTTCAATTCTCAGCAACCACATGGTGGCTCACAGCCATCTGTAATGAGACCTGGTGCTCTCTTCTGGCCTGCAGTCATACATGCTGTATATATAATAAATAAATCTTAAATAAAAAAAGGTGTGAATGCCACCATTTTGTGGCCTCTATGTCTGTCTAGTGGTTGTTCCGTTCTCTGACCCCAGATAAATTTATTAGGGTGCATAATATTTTGGGGAATACAATATCACCACAAGGATATTCCTGGGGGCCAGCCCTGGTGGTTGACTGGTTCCAGAGATGATACAAGTGTTGTATGTTTTGTTTGTGTTCTGACAAATACAGTTTGCCCGGAGATCAGAGAGTGGAGCTAGCCACTAGTTAAACATGGAGACCAGACAGTGGTAGCACACAACTTTAATCCCATTATTTGGAAGGAGGAAGAAGGAAGGTCGGGAGTTCAAGGCCGCCCTGGGCTATATGAGGTTGGACCATCTAAAAGAGAAACAGAGCTTGGCAGTGGTAGTGCATGCCTTTAATCCCAGCACTAGGGAGGTGGATACAGGAGTATAAGGTGGTGGACACAGGATCTCATCTGCCCATTCAGTCTGAGGATTCAGTTCGTAGAGACAGGATCCCCTGCTTTTGGTCTGAGGATTTGGAGAAGTAAGAAATGACTGTGGCTGTTGTGCGTCTCTGGTCTTTCGGCTTTAACCCTCAATATGAGACTGGGGTTTTATTGTTAAAACTATTAGGATCACACTTCATACAAGGAGGAGGCGAGGGAAGGATCGAGTCAGGCCGTGGATATTGTGGAAATCTTGCAGCCTGACTGATTGGTAGTCAGAGTACTTCTTTACTTATATAGAATTCAGTAATCAGTGATAGATTCATATTGTTCCAAAACATAGATCATTTCTGTCCCCAGACATGTTTAACTTCCTCTTATATATCTAAGTTTAATCATTATTAATAAACTGTGATAGAACAGAGTTATCTTTTTTTTTATTCTCTCCTCTCCCTACATGACCCTACTGTTCCATTCCCACCTTCCCCAACTCCACCCATAAAATCTCCCAGGGAGATCCTTGTGTCCCCCCAGGTCCCTTCCCTATGCCCAACTACAGTGGATTATAGCATGGTTATTTAGTTAATGTCTAATATTCATATATCTACATATCTCATTTATTTTTGAACAGAGTTATCTTTTGCAGTCATTTTCTCTCATCAACCTCATAATCCAACTTCTGCTAGACAGAAAGAAAATCTCCAAGCTAGCCCAGGCAGATTGCCATGTCCCAAGCACTATATTATTAACTCTTAATGGTCAGAATGCCAGTTGTCAATAGGCCCAAGAAAACTCAGGTCACTGCTGCTGCAGTTATTCAATTTTTGCCATAATACAATATTTACATTTTATATCTTTAGGGAATTTATTTATATCTCTAATCCTGGCATTCTTTTGCTTCTTGGTCATATGACATAGTGGCTCTGTGGGAGGAAAGGGAGTTCATGACACCTCATTCTTTTATTATCTTTCTACATCATTCTTTGCCCATCAGTATAAACCCCTGTGTAGGGCAGGCGTAACTTCAGCCGATCTAACTTTGTTGCTGTGTATGCCACATAATCTCCTGGGTGTATAACTTGTACTTTGTTCTGATCATCTTGTTCCTGAGTAAGTACAGGGGCAGATGTTTCAAGAATATCTTAGAGCCTCAAAAAGAGATCTCTGGCTTCTTTATGTCAGAAGCTCCAAGGCATAATGAAGACCTTCAAGTAGATAAGGATGTCTTCCCTAAAAGTGGGAGGGATAGTATGCTCAGGACTTTTCTGGGGGAGCTAAGAAGCAGTGCTCCTGGGAGTAGGCATAAATGATTCATAAGAAGTTTTCCATCAATCCTGTATCCCCAAATTGTATAAATAGTAAAAGCCTCCAAGCATGTAACCTGTGAAGATCAAAACGAAAAGTATCATGGCTTTGCTGGGTCCTGATCAAGCAGCTGTGCTGGCTTTTATGACTTTTGCCATTCCTATCAGATATGGCTATGCCAGGATATGAGTATGGTCTTGACAAACACAAAACAAAACAAAAAACAAGTTTATGGCCCATAAAGACATACTCAAAATAAATTTTCTGAAGCAATCTAATGTATCTACTCTATTCATTAAATAAAAAGGATTGATAGATAATTGAAACTTGCCTGTTTGGGGATTTCTAGTAGCTAGAAATGGTAAATGACTGTTAAGTCGACTGTAAAGTTCAGGCAGGACAGAAAGTAAATAAATAGGAGGCACATTTATGAACTTCATGTGTGAAGTTGCAGAGCAGCCATTCATTAGTTAAGAAAACAAGAAATGAGTATAGTATAATGTAGGACAAACAGTATTTCAGACCATCTAGGTCTTTCATTAAGCCATAGAGTTTTATCAGTTAGAAACATGCCTATGGGAAAATGAACAAGTCATCATCAGAATTTTCACAAAGGAAACACAAACTTGTAATTAGTATCTAACCTGAAAGAGATAGTATGAGGACAACTCTTCTAGTCCTGTGCTCCCAAGGATAATGATGTCTTTGTGGTCCACAGATTCGTTTGTTTTCCTTTTCATTTCATAGCATCACATCTCTCACAGACAGCATAGCTACAGATGGGTGATAGACCCCCTCCTGGACAGTGAAAATGCTGACCACAGTGAATAGAGAGTTCTGGAAGTGGGCATCAGGCCCAGTGCACAAGAGACTTTTATATGGTACATATTAAAAGTAGAAAGAGACTGAAGCCCAAGAATTTTATTGATATCTTTTTTTTTTTTTTGAGACAGGGTTTCTCTGTGTAGTTTTGGTGCCTGTCCTGGATCTCACTGTGTAGACCAGGATGGTCTCGAACTCACAGAGATTCGTCTGGCTCTGCCTCCCCAGTGCTGGGATTAAAGGCATGAGCTACCACCGCCCAGCTTTTATTGATATCTAAAGAATTTGTTGTTAAAATTGAATCAATAAAGTTAGCTATATATTGCAACAGATAAAAGCCTGGCCATTTCTGTTTAGGGAAGACATGAAGTAAAAGAGAATGAAAGAAAATTAAGGAGAATGACCTTATTATAGCTAAAAACAAAAGTGAAACAGGAGTCCCTATATGTACTGGTGTTAAAATACAGAGTTTTTATGTCAATATCCTGAATCAGTTCTTATGTCTGACCTGCTGGATATTGATATATATTAGAGATTTTGCATTATGGATAAAGCCTATCTCAGTGTGCTGTCTCTAGATTTAGTCATTTAAATTTTGTTTTTACTACTGTTATGACATCTGCCTCATTATATGTACTCACTCACACTGCTCATTTGCATAAGCAGAGGGGTAGTTTTAGAAGTCTCACTAAATACAATTTTCTAAGCAATGTAGTTAGTGCCCTTTTGATCCATGGAGCGGGCATTACAGCCATCCATGGCTCTCCTGTATCTGTAAGTGATGGAGGCTCTTAAGGAAAGTTGTATCTTCAGTAAGCATTAAACAAGTTTAGGGGGCAGTGTTGGTGCATGCCTTTAATCCCAGCACTCTGGAGGCAGAGGCAGGCGGATCTCTGTGAGTTCAAGGCCAGCCTGGTCTACAGAGCGAGATCCAGGAAAGGCACAGAGCTACACAGAGAAATCCTGTCTCGAAAAACCAAAAACCAAAACAAAACAAAACAAAAAAACAAGTTTAGGTTAACCTGGCTCTACTTATAGATGTGCCTACCAATTATTAAAATATTCTATGAATGTGACTTGTGATGTTCAGAGTTATTTACTGATTGATGGAAGATAATTTTCCCATGTTGGACACCGTTGCAGTGTCTGGATTTATAGACTTGTCAAAGCAAGCAGAGGTAATAAGTACTGCATAGTCTTGATGGCATGTAAAGATTTTCAACCAACTGTTTATGTAAGTGTACACTTTTACTCCCTTGTCATGTTTTGGATAGAATACTGTTTCTGTAAGTCTGGGTGAACTGCTTAGTCTAATTGGGTTTTTAAGTTGCATGTGGAATTTGAAATATTCTCATTGAATTGAATTGCCAAAATAAACTGACAATAGATAGATTAGCAGGAAATAAAACTGTTATCAGTACACATGAGCCGTAAAGAAAACAACACACTGAAAAAAAGACTAGAGTTTGAGGCTTGAATACCCACTCCTCCCCTTCAGAATTATTTATTATTTACCCCCCAAAAAATAGAAAAAAAAATCACCTAAGTAGTAGATAACATAGAGTTCCTCTGTGCTTGAGTGTGACATTGGGTTGTTAGTTTCTTCCTCTGTGCCGTGTCTGGGCTTGGTTAATGAAGTCACCAAAACGAGAAAAGTGGGGGTTTCTGTCTTTGGTCCTTGGCCCTACTTAGGTTAGGGAACCTCAGACAAAGCCCTCTGCTGTTCCCTGAAGGCTCTCAGTTTGAGGTCCAAAGCAGAATACATGAGAGCAGCATTTTCTGGGTCCCTAACAGTTGAACATTTTAAATAAGAAGGAAGAAGAAGAAGAAGAAGAAGAAGAAGAAGAAGAAGAGGAGGAGGAGGAGGAGGAGGAGGAGGAGGAGGAGGAGGAGGAGGAGGAGGAGGAGGAGGAGGAGGAGGAGGAAGAAGAATAAGAATTAAATGGGTTCCTGCTTTGTGAATGACTCCATGTAGAAATGAGGCTCTTTTAAATCTATAGTTGTGTATCTCTCAGTGATAATAAAACACAATGAATAAGTTTGAAGATGGTCAAATTTGTACTTAAAGTGAGTATTACTTGGGGAAAGTCTGGGTGTGATTCTGTACATGGAGAAAAATTGAATACCAACTCCAATTTTCTACCTCTTAGACTTTTTAAATTATATATATGGATGTGTCCAAGTGGGGTCGGGGAGTCAGCCCCTGCTGCTGGCGTCACAGTCAGTTGTGAGTAGCATCGTGGAGTATTTGAGTACTGTTAAATGTACAGTTAACCCTATGTGAAGCCTGTGATCACATTGGAGATAGCATGCATACAAGTAAGCCTTTTCTCTTTCGTTTTCAGGGGATTTTGGTAAATCTGTAAGGGGATTTTCCACAGAAACAATGTCTTCGGTAAGATGATATTTAATTTCATTTAGGATACACAATGTACACACACATTGGATCTACTTTATAGTTTGATTTTAAATTAGCTTACTTTATACTTGAAATATACTATATTGTCAATACAGTGGAAAACTGATACCTTCACTTTTTTTATATGATGATGTTATATTACAGTTCTATGTTTACCTAGTAATTATTTTGTTGCCTGCATTATCTAAAAATATCTACATAAGGTCTACACCCATACTTTATGAAGGCATTGCAGTTTTTATTAGTTTAAACCACAAGCAAATTCTTTTTGCTTTTTGTCAGCTTGTATTATATTAGTCTTTTATGTACTGAATTATGACTTAACAGATTGTACCAATGAAAACTTTTGTTACTTGTGATAAATTCTTTAACCAATTTTTATTGTTTTATACAAGTTTGGTGTTCAAAGCAGCAGTGGAAAGGCTCCCATAGGCACGGCTGAGTGAGCCTGGGAAGAAGACCATGTGTGCTAAAGTTAATATAAATAACACCTACACTTGTTACTTTTTCTATTTCTGTGTGTGTGCATGTGCCTACTTGAGTTTATGTGCACCACTTTCATGCAGGTGACCCCAGAGACCAGAAAGTATTGGAGCTCCTGGAACTGGAGTTATAGGTGTATTGTGAGTCACTCAGTATGGGTGCTAGAAACCAAGCCTGAGTCCTCTGCAAGTTAAAGAGGTCTTTAACCGATGCATGTACATGGAAAGCACATGTGGATGCGCACAACTGATGGCCAGGTGTCTTCCTGTCTCACTGTCCACCATATATTCTGAGGCATGGTATCTCATCAAACCCAGAGCTTGCTAATTCTAGTCCAGCTAGCCAGCTTGCTGCCAGGGTCCTCTGTCTCTGCCTCCAGAGCACTGTGATTACAGGTGAGCTGCAAACCCACTCAGCGTTGACCTGAGTGCTTTATTCCCCATACATGTATGACTAGTGCTTTACCTACTGATCATCTCCCTAGCCCTGCTAGATGGATTTTCACTTTTTAGGCATACATTGTTTTGATTTATATCCACTGCTGTAAACTATATTCCACTTAAAAACACTGTTTTTAGGGATGAAGTTTGTTTTTGTTTGTGAGGTACGGTGTGGTGGTTGTGTTGCTTGCTCGTTTAGTTAGTTGTGGGGATTAAACCCAGGCTCTTTGGAGTGACAGTCAACACTCCCCAGCTCCCCAGTCGCCAGCCCTTACATTCTCATGCCGTCATTGTATAACAGGCTTGTCTCAAGCCTTCGTGACACAATAGAAGTTTCTCATGTCTTTGCGAAATATAGATAGATGACCCATATGCTGAATGGCTTTTGAAGATGTTACCAGATCATCTTTAGTTTATTACCACACATAATAATATAAATCCTGTAGCCTTTTCATGAATATGTTTTAGTATATTGTAGGAGACCTATCTATGTAGTCTAATGCCATAAAGGCTGGTCATATGTGGCTCTTAAAGTAAAAATAGAAAATAAATAATAAAAGTAGTTCTTAGTAGCTGGGTGGAGTAGTGCACACCTTTTAAATGCCAGCATTTGGGAGGCAGAGACAGGTAGATCTCTGAGTTTGAGGCCAGCTTGGTTTACACAGTGAGTTGCAGGACAGCCAGGACTGCACAGAGAAACTCTGTCTCAAAAAACCAAAAATAAACAAACATAAGGAAATAAACAAATAGCTCTTGGTTAAGTGTGGTGGCACATGCTGTGGTCCCAGCATGCAAGAGAGTGAGGCGGGAGGATCACATCCTGTGTCTCATAAGGACATTCTACCTCAAGCCAGAAAATAAAATCCTATTTCATAGCTGCAGTGGTCATACATAATTTCTGTATTTGCCATCCTGTTTGTTACCTCCTATTAGACAGGAACATTCTCGTTCTTTTAGAACTTGTCATAGAGCAGTAATGTACCTTAGCAAGAACTGTCAGGAAAGAGGGAATGTGAGATCAGTTATCAATTGAACACATACTATAAATACCATATGCCTGTTGTTGTACATACTAGACACAGCTTTTACATCAGCTTGTCAGGCTGCTTGTAGATCTCTAATGTAGGTTATATACAATTACTTGTAATTTTGTGGCTTTGTTTAGTTTCCATGTTACCATCTATCAGTGATGCACATGCTCATCACTCTCCTTACTTAGCCTGTTAACTTTCCCCTAACAAAGTTTGTCTCTTAAGGTCAGAAGGATTTCTATGCCTCCTACCCCCTGTAGACTCCTCTTGGGAAATCACACTTTTCTGTCAGCAAGGAAACAAATGAACTACTTGCTCATTTGTAATTATTATGTAAATTGATACATAATATTCATTGATAATTTGCATTCAAGAGTACATTAATCCAACTTGTAAGAGGATAACGATGCAGAAAAATCCATTTATTAATTTATACTGCAGAGTAACCTAGCTATATAAATAGGTAGTGACTAATTTCAATGAAATGCCAAATTAATTTCAAAGTGTTTTATTGTTTCTTTGGTTGGTTGGTTTCTTAAGTAAGCAGTTAGGCAGATAGTGGTTCATATCCCTAAGCTGTGCTGGCTTTCCTATTCATGTCAGTGTCAGGGACAAGCTTGTTAAGGTAGAATACAGGTCTATTTTGAGCGCTCAGGCACAGATCTTTCCTGTTTGTTTTGCTGACCGTTGCTGCATTATAATTGAGCTTCAGGTCCTGGACAGCACAGAGCTCTGGTAGCCCCTCTGGGTATCCAGAAATGGCATCACACTTAGTTATCTCCATCAGGAAGATTCTCTTAGAGCTGTAACATTGAGTTAAAAGTATTTCCTTTTTGTTACTGCTTCAGCTTCTGAATTTCAATGGAGTCTTTTGTTCTTTCTTGTTAAAGAAATATAATTAATATTTAAACTTTTATAGACTGGTGTGTTGATTTTTGTTTATGAGCAGAATTGTTTCAAGAAATCTAGTTGGTATCTGTGGTAACCTTCTGAAGCTGTGCATTATTGACCCCAATCACCCCCGACCCCAAAGTCATTTTCTTTAGGAGAAATCTTTTAAAATGAAATGATACAAGCTTAGTAATAATAGGTGTTATCATAATACTCTAAATGTAAATACTGGTTGGTAAATTTGCTTTCTTTTCTTTCTTTAGGTCCCAGTAGCACCTTATACATACACACCCCTGAATGTACTTAAGGATGGCACAGTTGTCAATGTCTGTGGTATTGTGAAGTTCTTTAAGCCTCCGTACCTAAGCAAGGGAACCGGTAGGTGTCAGAGTTGGGAGTGTTTTATGGACAAGAGCTTCATTGTTGGTCTCAGGGCCACAACTCCTTCAGTGACCTAGGTCTCAGAACAGTGTCAATCCTGATTTTCAGTTCCCTAATGAAACTGATATGTATTCTTTGACCATTTTAATTTATGAAGTGAATGTGGTCTTTGGATTCCAGAGTCGTCTTCAACACAATGCAAATATAATTTTTAGAAGGGTGCTAAGTGACATGAAAACATGTAGAAGTATAAAATCTGTTGATGAAGATAAATGTGTTAACAAATACTGAACACTGCAGTACTGTACTGGTCACACGTCAGTCACTCTCAAGTCTGTCACAGAATGAAAAGTAAACAGAAATAACAGATAACTGTAGCAGCCCTGTTGACTATGTTGAGATGATAAGGTGTGCTGAGAGGGGAAGTGAAAGATTACTTTTATGTAATTAAGATTAAATGTCTGCAACCTTAGAATAGATTGCTGTTATAATAAAGTATATTATTTGAGCCCCATTTAACCACAAAGAAAATACCTGTGAGAAACATACACACAATATTAAGAAAAACAAAACAAGCAAAGATTGTCATTACAGAAGCTCAATGTCGATAGTGTAGAAGAAATTATCACAACTTTACCTTGACATATGAGTCTCTTATAGCAACACTAATACCAGTCAGTAACAAGGGCAGTTTGTCAGGTGTGGCCAGTGTTTTGCAGCCATATTTCACTTCGTGTTAGTCTTAGCTAAAGCCATTGGGGAAGGATTGGGCTGTAAAACAATGACAGCTAATTGGGAAAGAAGAAATTAAATTGTTTGTAAAGAATATAGTCTCATAAGTAGAAAACCCTAAATACTATGCCAGGTAGTACCTTTGAGGACTAATAAATGGGTTCACCAAAGTTCCAAGACCCAAACTTAGCATTACATTAATTTTATTTCTGCATACCAGTGATGAATAGTTTCAGAATAGCATCAACACTGTAGTACATGTAGCAATGAAGGAAATCAAGACTTGTGCTCCAAACAATAGAGAATATTACTGGGATCAATTAGAGATGACACAAACAAGTCAAATAATGTCCTATGCCCATAGATAGCAAGACTCAGTAGTCTTAAGTTTACAGTCTTCAAAGCAGTGTGATGGATAATACATCACAGTCACTCTTAAAAAATCCCAGGGGCTTTCTTTTTAAATAGGAAAAGAAAAACAAAATCAGTCCTCAACTATCTATAGGAATGAGCTTGAGTGGGCTGAAGAGGGAGGGATCTTATTTTCTTATTTTACCAATGTACAGTATAATGATTTTCACTGTGGATGGATGACAGTCTGGGAATAATTATGAAGTAGATCACACCAGAGGCTGCACCTGTCAAGTTTCAGCAACATGACTGCCCAAATGTGTGCTGAACTGGAGACAAACCAAAGTAGACTGAGAAAGCTCATGAGGCCTCAACCATACATAAAGAACTATAGGCAACTGAGGAAAGCTGAGAACTGAGAAATAGCCTTCCCCAGGTAAAATCACACAAATTGGTTACCTATTACCAAATGCCACCATACCTGAGTTTTTTGTTTTGTTTTGTATCTAGGTTCTAGGGATCAAAAACGAGTCCTCGGGGTTTCTTAGCAAGCACCTCCAAGATATCTCCCTTGCTTTCCTTTTGGATTCTTTAAGATGCCATTCTGTCATCAGCATGACTCTTTATAGGTGTGTGATATGCTCTAGATAGGAAGGCATGTACCCATGCGTGTGTGTGTGTGTGTGTGTGTGTGTGTGTGTGTGTGTGTGTGTGTGTGTGTGTGTGTGTGTGTGTGTGTGTGTGTGTGTGTGTGTGTAGCCAAGGCTTCTCTTCTCAGCCTCAGTGAAGTTTCTTTATAAAAGTGCCAAGTTATCAAAGTACACCATTGTTTCTGGCAAAGCAGCCACATGTTTGACCAGAAAATTCCTTGTTCTCACCATTAGTAAGAAATGGGCTAAAATTGAGAAGATGTGGTTTCAATTCTAGTTACAGCATGGGCAGTTCCAGCAGGAGCTTTTGTAGTGTGTGAAAACCCAGCTGCAGAGTTAGGCACATGGTAGTGTTTGAGAAACTGCAAGTGCTTCCTTGGAGATTGTGGTAGGTCGAATGTATTTGGCCCCCAATAATCTCACAGGGAGTGGCACTATTGTGAAGTATGGCTTGTTGGAGTGGGTATGGCCTTGTTGGAGGAAGTGTGTCACTGTGGGGGCAGGCTTTGAGGTTTCATATACTCAGGATACTGCTCAGTGAGTCAGTTAACTTCCTGTAGCCTCTGAGTCAACATGTGGGACTCTCAGCTCCAATACCACCTCTGCCTGCATGAGACTATGCTGCCTGCCATGACGATAATTGACTGAACCTCTGAAACTGTAAGGGAGCCTCTGAATTAAATGTTTTCTTTATAAGAGTTGCTGTGGTCATAGTGTCTCTTCACAGCAAGAAAAACCTAACTAATTCAGAGATGGTAATGCTACACGGGAAGAACAGTGGCCAAATGTGTTTAATGTTTTTAGATACATGTTTCTGTATATATAATCTTCACCCTTACTCACTAGTGTTCATGGTGCTGGAAGGTACTTTGCATGCTATAAGAGGAGAAAGATAAACAAACCTACAGCAATGACCTAAGAGAAAACTAATACTGCTAACAGAATGTAGCAATAACATGACTCATAATAACATTCTGCTGTACTTGTAGTTCAGTGTCTTACTCATCCATCATCAGCAGATGAAACCAAAAAACAGAGATCCACAACGAGACAATGTACAGAGTTAGAGACCTTGGAACACTTAGCCCTAAATGGAATGTCTCCATCAAATTCTTCCCCTGTGGGCTCTGAGGACCCTGTGGAAAAGGAGACAGAAAGAATGCAAGGGAACCAAGCCTTCCAGACACAACAGCACTGATGCACATATAGAGACTGTGGCAGCATGCACAGGTCTAGGCCAGATGGGATCCCAGTGCTGAGAGAGGAAATGAACACAAGCCCCCATCCCTAACACAGAAGCTCTATCCAGTTGGTAACTGCTGATAAAGGAAAGCTTAGTTTTCTCCAGCAGAGTATCACTGGGTATATAAACTGTAGTTAAGGGTAGGCTCCATGCCCAGCAATAGATGGCGAATATAAAATGAACTCAATGGTATTTTAGGAGGTTTTTTTTTCTTTTCTTTTGTTTTTGTACAGTTTATATATTATGCTTTCTGATTTTGTTTTTTTATGGTATTTCTCTCTCTCTCTCTCTCTCTCTGTCTCTCTCTCTCTCTCTGTGTGTGTGTGTGTGTGTGTGTGTTTCTCTCTGTGTGTATGTGTTTCTTGTGCTTTTTCTTTGGCTCTTTTTTCTTAGGTTTTGTTCTATTCTGCTTTTGATTTTGTTGCCCTTTTTTTTCTAATGAGATGGGGAAGAAAGGATATGGATTTGGGTGGAGAGGGTCTGAGAGGAGCTGGAGAAGGGAAAACTGATCAGAATATATTGTGCAAAAAATACTTTGAATTTAAGAATTAGTTAAAGAATTAACTCACAAAAGTAAAGTACAAAAAGAGAAGTGATAAATGATGTTTATGTTCCCTTTACCACTGAAATTCCACATTGCTGGAATATATATATTTATATGCAAATATATATATTTAATCTGGGAAATTACCACCCTCTGCTGGTTGGTTTTTGTCATCTTGCCACAAAGCTAGTTGTTTCTGGAAAGAGAGCAGTCTTAATTGGGAAAATGCCTCCATCCAACTGGCTGTTGGCAAGTCTGTGGTTGTGTTTTCTTGATTGAGGATTGGTCTGGGAAATTCAGCCCAATGTGGGTGGTGCCAGGTGGCCCTGGGCTACATAAGAAAGGATGCTGAACAAGCCAGTAAGCACCATTCACCCATGGCCTCTCATGTTCCTGCCTCCAGTTCCTGCCCTGACATCCCTCAGTAATGAGCTGTGATCTGGGAGCGTAAGCTGAAACAAACTCTTTCCTCTTTGGCCATGGTGTTTCATCACGGTGGTAGAATCTCCAACTAAGAACTCTCCTACCCTGATTTCTTTAATTTTCATTGTTTGTTCTTCATAGGAAGGCAAATGTTCCAATCTAATTTTTCATTGCTAAGTATGTTTCAAGTGTCCACATACCCTTCTTCCTCCCTCAGTCTCCAGAGTCTGCATACCAAACACTGGACAAAATTAAAAACAAAAAATAAAAAAAAAAAAAAACAAAACCAAGGAGGATCAAATGGTTCTGAGCTTCACTGACTATATTGGTGCTATTCTTCACCTATTCTTCACAAATCAGGAGATTTGTTATTTTTTCTCATTTATTACAAAACTAGCAGATGGGTTTTTGCCCTGGCCATCTTTTTAGGTGACTGATTTATGCTGAGTCTCACTTTCGCTTCTCACTGTATAAATATCCTAGATGCAGTTTCCTTTCTCAGGCCTGGTCTGTAACTTCTGAAGCCAAGTTTTTGGATAAGGGTGCTGAGAAGTGTCTTAACCCGGCCTTTGCTTCCTGCTTGGGCCCATCTCCTGCTTGTTTCTGTATTCGATTTTTTGAGGGCCAACAAGTATAGGCATACTGCCTCCAGATGTCAGTATTTTCATAAGGAATATTTTAGATCAGATTTTTTTTTGCTCTGGAATATGTTATTCTTTTTGAATGGCTTGCTTCCTTTTCCCTTATTGACTCATGTATTTATTTACTTAGAAATATCTATATTGATTAATTCTTTAGATATTTAGTGGGAATGATTTGCTTTTCTACCTTCTTCATTTTAAAGTGATGAAAAAGTTATTTTTTTTTCTCTAGAAAAATAGTGTAGAATGTTTATTTTTATGTCAAGGTTATTTTTTGTGGATTAATTTGGTAGTGGTATCACATTTTTTTTCTTAAAAGGCAATAATAGGGAAGAGTAATATTTTTTGGCATTCTTAAATAAGCATATTCTTATTTTATGCTTTCAGATAACTTAATTGTGTTAAATATTTTTTGTTTCTTAGATTACTGTTCAGTTGTAACAATTGTGGACCAGACAAATGTGAAGTTAACATGCATGCTCTTTAGTAGGAACTATGAAGACTTTCCAGTCATTTATAATGTTGGAGACATTGTTTGTTTCCGTGGGCTGAAGGTATGTATGATTCATACTTTCTACAGTCTACATTTACTAGACAAGAAGTCTGCATTGTTCTCCAAAAGTATCTAGTACTAACTGTATGGCTGCCTTCTTAGAGAGAAACAGTAAGCATTTGAAGAGATAAGAAATGTAAATGGTATCAGTTATCACTTATTTAAATGAATCATCCGCTGTCTTTCCCGAAGCATGCATTGGAAGCTGTGATTCTGACTCACTCTAGTTTGTCCTTTCGCTTCCAAATATAGTTGATATCAAGTTTCCGTGTAGAATTTGTCAAAGATAGGAGCATACAGTCTTGTCACTTCTTTTTTATTAATTTAATTTTATTTAAGTTGGGGTCTTACTGTTGCCCTGTCTGACTTTAGACTCCTGAAATGTGAGCTGTGTGGTCCTGGTAAACTGAGACAGGGAAGATTAAGATTCAGTTCAACTAAAAGAACTTGACTCTTGTACACAAAACACTAGAGGGAAAAGGCTATACAGAATGTACTGGGAGTGTTCTTTTTGCCCATGAATACTTTTGACTGAAAGCTGTGCTGTACGGGCAGGGCAAGGTCAATTGAGGATTACTAGAACAGATAACAGGAGAGGTGCAGCAGTAGGGATGCTGCAGGATGCTGCAGGCCTAGCGAGGCCTCCTTAACACTATTATTTTGCCTTATTACTCTGACAAAATATTATCAGATGCAACTTTGGAAAGAAAAGTTCAGTTTGGCTCAGTTTCATGGTAGAGATACTGGCATTGTTTCTCACATGGCTGCCAGAGCAAGAAGCAGAGGAAACGAGACTAGTTAGTAATTGGTGGTACGTCCCTTGTTCCAACAAGCTAGGCCGGATGCTCCATAGTGGCCACAGACAGGGCTACTACCACAGGAGCATGTGGCAGGTCTTGCACACAAACACTAAGAAGTACCTTGTCCAATATGGGTAAGAGAGCACAAAATCTTGCCTTATCTCACAAAGGCCGTCATCCTATAGGAAGGCCTCTTGGGCACATCTGTTAAAACCTACACAATTCCTCAAAGAAGGCTGTTTGCAGGGTGAGTCCCACTAAGGAGGAAAGGCTTTTGGGAACCCTGAGCTTCCTACAAATTTATCCTTAGACAGCGTAAACTGAAGCTTTTGTCCATTTCCGGAGCTTAGCTAGCAACTTGCCAAAACGAACAAACCTGCCCTCAAGAGGAGGTAACATAATTCAGAACCTTTGCAATATTTCACTATAGTGTCTAATCAAAAAACAAAACCAAACAAAACACTTAACACAAGTAGAGGAGCTTAGAAGAAGAGAGTTTTTAAAAAGCAATTGGACTTCCCAAATGAATTCAGTGGGGGCACAGGCATAGAGTCTATTAAACAGTAATTTCCCAGTAGATATTGTAATTTTTTCCCAAAAGATTAAGCAAAGTATGAAAGCAAATAAAAAAAAATTAAATAAGTAAAAAGAAGTCAGTTAGAAATGGAGAAATGGAATCTGAAAAAGAAACAAATAGAAATTTATTATCTAATAGGAACAACAAATGAAAAGTTTACTGGAGGGGTTAATATAGGTTAGACATTGAAGATAGAGCCAAATACATTACCAGGTATGAAGAACTAGTACTAGATAAAAATAAATAGACCACAATGGGCCTTTGAGGCAATGTCCATGTAGTTAAGGTGCAGGAGATAAGAAGTGAAGGGAGATATGTATGCATGTGCGTGCGTGTGTGCGTGCGTGCACACACACACACACACACACACACACACTCATGGAGAAACTGTATTCCATAGGGGAGAACAGTGGCAATGATTTTTGATAAAAATTCATTTATCTATAATTTTATATCTAAATAAAATAGTCTTCAGTAAAGTGGAGCCGTTCCAACTAGAAACTTGTTAAGAAGTGACAGAACTAATTGAGAGTGAATAAATATGGAGCTTTCCTTGTTTTTTCTATCCTAGTAATTTCACTGAAATAAGTGACTAAGCAAGAGCGGTCATGTAAAAGGACAGTGGCACAAAGTGCTGTTGTGTAGTAGAGTGTGCAGAGGGCAGTGGGCATGGACAGCAGGGAGTGCGGTAGAAAACAGTGATTTCGCCACTGAGACGCAAGGAGCTATTTATACCATGGGAAGTAAATGCAACCCTAAGAATAGCAACGGAACCGTAGGAAGCAGTTACTGAAAAGCACAGACTGGGGGACAAAGCTCCTGGACCTGTAACAATAATGTTTTTAGGGTGAATATGTCCTGACTACCAGGAAAGTGTAGATAAATAAATTTTTATCAAGAATCATGTGCTACCTACAAAGTGCACTTTTGAATATGAAGACAAATTGGAACTAAAACTGTAGGGAAAAAATAAGCAATAAGAAAATGAAATAATTATCTTACTATCAGACATGAAGTACTACCAGAGATTTGTGACGAGAAAAGAAGCATTTTATGTGAACAAGAGCCAGTTTGTGAAGAAAACACTAACAGCACGTATTTGATAGATGTACATTAATGATCCTGCAGATTCGTACAGTGAAAGTCCTTCCAGCATGGCCTCACACACTCATGAAAAGGTGATGGCTACTGTTGCATGTGCTTGCCTCACACATGTGTGGGTTCTGAGTTCCATATAAACAACTGTCACATTATACTCTCCCCTAGTGAAAATTGTGCTTTAATAAATTGAACACATAAATGTAAGAATGCAAGTTTGGTAGAATCAGGATAGCCATTAGCTACTGTTTTAAAAAGTATAAATTTTACTGTGTTAAAATTCGTATTCTTGTATACCCTGATAGAGTATCCATTGCTTGTATTGTTTCATGAACTAATTCAGTAAGAAGTAGTAGAGTCACCCTGCTTCTCACACTAGAAAAACTTAACATCTCAAGTTTCTTTGGTTCCTGCCTTTTTTATCAGCTGTTTTGTTTGTTTTCTGCTTTGTTCCACGTTCTTAGATCCAAGTATATAAAAACAAACTTCAGGGAATCAGCACCTATGGTTTTGCATCTTTGACGTTTGGTGGCACCATAGGGTCTCCGGTCACTCTGTGCACTTCAAGCAAAAGCTTTAACTTCACTGCTCAGGATCTCAGTATGGTAGAAGCCTTGAGGGCTTGGGCATCCACGTACCTTTCAGCATCTTCCACCTTACTGCAGCTCTCTGACGTCCAACCCATGCAGTACTGTGACCTGACTTGTCAGCTCCTGGGCAAAGCAGAAGTGGATGGAGCATCATTTCTTCTAAAGGTACATTTAAAATGCTTGAAGCTGTATGTTAGTGACATCTGTCAAGAAGGAGATGCAGCATTCTGATGGAATATTTCCAAACTATTTTGTACTGAGTTAAAATTCTTGATACTGTACTACTGCATTCTCTGTGCTTTCCCTCCAGAGAAAACAGTGTTGTTTTACAAATGGTGTGACATGCTGCACTTATTTCCTATTTTAATAGTAAAAACAGAGTTCTCTTTAGTGATTCTCCGTGTATTTCTGCTGCTTTGTGAAAGTCAGCTGTGTTGTCACCTACTTACTGTCAGGGTCCATTCTAATTAAGTTCTGTCCCTGTCATCACGGCCTGGCTCATGGGAGGACATATATAACACTAAATGTTTCTTGTCATTTTTGTTTTTAAATTAGCCAGAGGAAAAAGAATATAGTAACATAAATGCCATGAATGACCTGCAGAAGGTAGTTACTTTCCTTGTTTGGCCTTACTGTAGAGGATTTTTTTTTTAGCAGTACTGCTTTGACAAAGGTCCTGTGCTTAATCTCTGTCACCTGTAATAATTAGACAAGCAATGGAGGGTCATTTTGCTTAGACAATACTCAGGGCTTACTGATACTGCTGGCACATTTCAAAGGAACACTGAAATGGAAAGTATGTAAACAGTGCTGTGAGAAAGTAAATATTTCATCTAAGGTGAGTGAGGGAAGGAAGGCTACACTGAATTGAAAGCAACATATGACCATTTATGGTTAGATAAGTCACCCATGTTCCCTGACCAATATAACTTTTTTTTTTTAATGGTTTTTCGAGACAGGGTTTCTCTGTGTAGCTTTACGCCTTTCCTGGAACTCGCTTTGGAGACCAGGCTAGCCTCGAACTCACAAAGATCCACCTGCCTCTGCCTCCCGAGTGCTGGGATTAAAGGCGTGCCCCACCGCCCGGCCATAACATTCTTAACACATGAACATGCCCAAGAACAAAGATGCTGGCTCCGTGTACAGAGCACCCTTTGGCTGTTATGTTAAGAAAAACAGTTAAATTTTGAGCTAGAGCCTGCCACCCTATAGCTGATAGAGGCAAAGTGCATTTTCTCTCTAAAGCACCCCTGTAAGTAGATAAGTCAACCAGCTCTCAAGTAACTGATTTTTACCTTGGAGAAAGGGTTTGTTATGTTTTTTAAATTTCTTCTTTGAGAATTTCATGCTGTATACAATAAAATGTGATTATTATCTCCCTCCCGAATCTCCCTCTAACTGCCCCTCGTCTCTACAAAACACTCCACTCCCAACTTCATGTCCTTAACTTTTTAAAATTTAAATAGCCCACTAAGTCCCTTAGCACTGCCCCTATGTGCATGAGTGGGCCACTTTCTGGGGCATGGTTCACCTCAGTGGCTGAGCTTCCTCCCCAGCCTGGGCAGCTCCTCTGCCTTGAGGCTGCAGAATTGATGGGTGTGAACCAGGTCAAGGAATTGTTTTAAAGTCAGCATTGAGAGGTGAGTACAAGAAAGTTCACTTTTTTAATGACACTTTTAAAACATGTCTCAAGTCTTTGCATACCATCTAACAATTTTAATTTTTAAAATTTCCTTCATAGAAATAATTTTAAATGTGTAAAAAAGTACTCTTGAAGCAAAACTTGTTGTTTGAACTATTTGTTTGTCATAGAATGGTCTCTGACTATGTAGTAAAATTACAGACATGAACTTGTTAAAATAAACTTTAATAATAGTCTGTTTATTAATATGCTTTCATTTATATATTGAAAATGCCCGTACAATAGCAAAAACGGGCGCTTTTGTCCCGCCGGCAGCCATGTACCCGACTATCCCTATAGAACCAAGAATTAGTGAACAAGAATTGGAGAACATTAATGGAAACTTGCACCCTACTCCACAGCAGAAATCTACCACTGTTAAGAAATCACATAAGTGTGATGATTGTGGAAAATCCTTTAAATACAATTCTCGCCTTGTTCAACCTAAAATTATGCACACTGGAGAAAAGCGGGATGGGTGTGATGACTGCAGGGGAACTTTTTGTAGCAGCTCCAGCCTTCTGGTCCACAAGCGCATCCACACTAGTGAGAAGCCCTACAAGTGTGACGAGTGTGGGAAAGCCTACATGTCCTACTCTAGCCTTATAAACCACAAAAGCACCCACTCTGGGGAGAAGACCTGCAAATGTGATGAATGCGGAAAGTCCCTCAATTATAGTTCCGTTCTGGACCAACACAAAAGGATCCACACTGGTGAGAAGCCATAGGAATGTGGTGAGTGTGGAAAGGCCTTCAGGAACAGTTCCGGTCTGAGGGTCCACAAAAGGATTCACACGGGGGAGAAACCCTATGAATGTGACATCTGTGGGAAAACCTTCAGTAATAGCTCCGGTCTGAGGGTCCACAAAAGGATACATACAGGTGAGAAACCCTATGAATGTGACGAATGTGGGAAGGCATTCATTACTTGCAGAACACTTCTGAATCATAAAAGCATCCACTTTGGTGATAAACCTTATAAATGTGATGAGTGTGAGAAATCTTTTAATTACAGCTCTCTTCTCATTCAGCATAAAGTCATCCACACCGGTGAGAAACCTTATGAATGTGATGAATGTGGGAAGGCCTTCAGGAACAGCTCAGGCCTCATAGTGCATAAAAGGATCCACACAGGAGAGAAACCATACAAGTGTGCTATCTGTGGCAAAGCCTTTAGCTATAGTTCAGGCCTTGCAGTCCATAAAAGCATTCATCCTGGAAAGAAAGCCCATGAATGGAAGGAGTGTGGCAAGTCCTTTAGTTATAACTCACTTCTTCTTCAGCATAAAACCATTCATACTGGAGAGAGACCTTATGTATGTGATGTGTGTGGCAAAACATTCAGGAACAATTCAGGCCTCAAAGTCCATCGGAGGCTCCATACTGGGGAAAAACCATACAAGTGTGACGTGTGTGGGAAGGCCTATATCTCACGCTCAAGCCTTAAAAATCACAAAGGAATCCACATGGGGGAGAAGCCCTATAAATGCAGCTATTGTGAGAAATCCTTCAACTACAGCTCTGCCCTTGAACAGCATAAAAGGATTGATACAAGGGAGAAACCCTTTGGGTGTGACGAGTGTGGAAAAGCCTTCAGAAACAATTCAGGCCTTAAAGTACATAAACGAATCCACACAGGAGAGAGACCTTATAAATGTAAAGAATGTGGGAAAGCCTATATCTCACTCTCAAGCCTTATAAATCATAAAAGTGTACACCCTGGGGAAAAGCCCTTTAAGTGTGACGAGTGTGAGAAAGCCTTCATCACATACCGAACCCTTTTAAACCACAAAAAGATTCATCTTGGAGAAAAGCCCTACAAATGCAATGTGTGTGAGAAATCTTCTAACTACACCTCACTCCTTTCTCAACACAAAAGAGTTCATACTAGAGAGAAACCCTTTGAATGTGACAGGTGTGAGAGAAGGTCTTCAGAAACAACTCAAGCCTTAAAGTTCATAAAAGAATACACACTGGGGAGAAGCCCTGTGAGTGTGATGTGTGTGGAAAAGCCTATATCTTACACTCAAGCCTTATTAACCATAAAAGTACACACCCTGGCAAGATCCCCTATACATGTGATGAATGTGGAAAAGCATTTTTCTCAAGTAGAACTCTTAAGCCATAAGAGAGTCCATTTTGGGGAAAAACCCTTCAAATGCGTTGAGTGTGGGAAATGGTTTAGCTACGGCTTACTTCTTTCCCAACACAAGAGGATCCACACAGGGGAGAAACCTTATGTGTGTGATTGGTGTGGAAAGGCCTTCAGGAGCAGCTCAGGCCTCACAGTGCATAAAAGGATCCATACTGGTGAAAAACCCTATGGATGTGATGAATGTGGAAAGGCGTACATTTCACACTCAGGTCTTATCAATCATAAAAGTGTTCACCATGGAAAGCAGCCCTATAATTGTGAGTGTGGGAAATCTTTCAATTACAGATCTGTCCTTGACCAACACAAAAGGATCCACACTGGAAAGAAGCCATACCGATGTAATGATTGTGGGAAGGCATTTAATATCAGATCAAATCTTACCAAGCATAAAAGAATCCATACTGGAGAGGAATGTTTAAATATGGCAAATATGGAAATTCATAGTGGCACATTCCAAAGATAATCTACTATGAGGGAGGGAATGCTTTGGAGGGACCAGGATGTGGATGATGCCTGTGCCTATATGGGAGGCACAGCCTACCAAGTCTCAAAGAAATCAAATAGAAGAAAAACTTTATGAATGTAAGAATTTCTGAGATCCTTACTCATGGCTTATAATTTTTATAGTATAAGTGGAAGAATTCTAAATAATGATGAACAATTCTTTATACATGATTCAGTCATAGCAAGTTCTAGTTCTAGTGCCACAATAGTCGAGCCCTTTAGGAATACAAAATACCACTAGATAGAAAACCTTTCAAAGTGATGGAACATTTAATAAAAATCCTCCCAAATAAGCATACATTTCTGGACATAAAACATGAAGGTAAAGGACTTCAGTTAGAAATCATATTCACCATTACAAAGATGCTATTTGGATAAATGAGTGAATAAGAATGTAGAAAATCTGGTATAATTTTGAATTCTACTTTGGTCAGTATAAAAATCCAAGAAGGGCCACTTAACAGGCAAATTCAGGGAGAGAATGGTTTCAGGGAACATCAGTTTATTAGTAGTCACAAATTATAGACTTAACCCTTAATTGTTTGTGGTTGGGAGATGACAACTTCTGAAACAATTTAGATGTCTTAGGAAAAGAAAAGGCACAGTCAAATATGTGATAGAGTCACATTAAAATGCAGATTTGTTGGAATAGACTATTACACTAACTGAACTGGTAAGACCAAGTGAACTTCCTTAATAAGTAATACATGTTAATGAAAGCCTGGAAGGTGGCATTCACACATACTAAGAATGGAAAGGATTTCAGTATCTTCAATAAGTAATGGAACACATCTTTGAAATTAAAAAAAAAAAGTTTCAACAGAAGGTGTTTTATTACAAGGGCAAAGTAAGTATCAGTAATTAGGAGGAGGAAGTTCCTGTTTTTACAACAATATTAAGTGTTTCAGAAAGTTATAAAGATTTCATATACTAATGTGTATATTGCCTGTTGTAAAATATGAAAATGTACAGACCTCGCTTTGCCATAAAGGGCAGGTAGTTATGGTAAGGTAAAGCAAAACCCCAATAAAGAAATGCTTCAAATGTAAAAAAAAAAAAAAAAAATAGCAAAAATGTTTTTGGAAGTATATATGGCAACATTATTTTCTTAACTACTTTTGGAGAATAGAATTTTAATTTTTTTTTCTGGTGTTTCTCATGTATCAGAAATAATTTTGTTTTTTGAGACATGGTTTCTCTACAGAACCCTGGCTGTACTAGAACTAACTATGTAGACCAGGCTAGCCTTGAACTTGCAGAGATCTGCCTATATCTGGGATTAAAGTTGTGCACTATTAAACTCCTGGCCTCAGATATAATTTTTAATTAAATATTAAAAACAGAGGCAAGCAGACATTATTCTGTCTGAATTAAACTTGTTTAGTATGCAAAGTAATATAATTCTTTCCCTTTTCAATCATAGCACAGTATTAACTGTGGCCCCTTTTTAGTAATCATGATGTATCTGATGTATCATTTCAGGTTTTTTCAGCAGCAGCATATTTTAGTATCATTCCTGTTGCTGTGGTAAGACACTGACCACAAGTAACCTAGGGAAGGGGAAGATTTATCTGGTTTATACTTCCAGATCACAATCCAGAGGAAGTCAGGGCAGATACTCAATCAGGAACTTGAAGCTTTCTATTCCATGCCAAATTACCTCTAAATTCGTGCAAAACTCAGTAAGTAAGTATGGCAGAAATTATGGAGGATGCTACCACTTGTTCACTGGCTTGTAGAAAAGCTTATGCTCAACCAGGTTTGTTACTGGTTCAGGAACAAGATTGATGCTTCCTACAGTGGTCTGGGTCCTCCTGTATCCATCAACAATCAAAATAGTTCCCTGCACACAAGCCAGTTAGGTCTTGGCATTAAGTGAGGCACTCTTCTCAAAAGATTGTGGCTGTGTCAAGTTGACAGTTAAAGTTAACCAGAACACCATGTTTTACCAGTTGTTTATGAATGTATTTTTTTATTGTATGTATATGTATGGGAATGTGCACACTTATACGGGTGCCTGGAGAGGCCATAAGAGTGAGTCTGATCCCCGCAGGTTAGAGTTACAGGCAGTTGTAAGATGCTTGACATGGGTGGTGGAAGCCAAACTCATGGCTTCTGCAAGAGTAGTATGCATTGTCAACTACTGAGCCAGCTCTTCAGCACTCAGTAATTTTTAAAAATCTTTTAAAAAAATCATTATACTTTTTGTCTGTTTTTTTATTTGTACTATGTAGAACAAATGCTTTTCAGTTACAATTTATCCAAGCATATTCTGTTTTAAACAGGTGCAATCTCATGGTTTTAACAATTTTATTTCATCTCATATCTTTGTTTTGGTAATAACTCAGAAGTCATACATACCCAGAGCTGGAGGTGGGGGTGTGAGCAGGGTGTGATTGAGCACAGAATAGAAAAAACGTCAGTCTACAGTAAGTTAATGTTTTGTGTGGTATCATAGGGTGATTTTTCCATCTTCATATCTTTCTACATTTTGTATATTAACAACAGTTCATATTTAGTCATTTCACAGTCACAGAATGATGGACATCTCGTTTTAAAGTATTAAAGATACCAGCATACATCTGTTCATTTTTAAATTTGACTCTCTTTTTACATAAAGATTCTTAAGCTTTGCTTTACCACCCTGTGGCAGGTATGGGATGGCACCAGGACGAAGTTTCCCTCTTGGAGAGTCTGCTTGCAAGACCTTGTTTTCGAAGGTGACTTAAGTCACATTCTGCGGCTACAGAATCTGGTGATAGACATTGTAGTTTATGATAATCATGTCCAAATGGCAAAATCCCTGAAGGTGATGTTGACTAGAAAGATGCATGCTGTTTTGTTTCTGTGTTCCTTTTACTTGTAATTTTTGTTCATATAATTTTGGTTGACAATTTGTCATTTAGAATATAAAAATTAATTTTAAATTTGCTTGTTTTCTGCTTTTAAGCTTATAAAACATATGTGTCCAAGTTAAAGAAAGCCCATCTTATGCATTCATAAATTTTTTCATTGTAATTTTTATTAGAGAATGTAATTATATCTTGCCTGCTTCAACTTCTTGGCCTCCTTTGTTGTTAATGTGTATGTGATTGTGTGTGTTTCATAAATACATAAATACTGTTTGTTTGATCCTTATAATGTATTTGTATGTATGTTTTACTGCTGACCATTTGGTATTAGATAACCAATTGGTGTGCTATTCCCTGGAGACTATTTCTCCCATTTTTGGCACCCCGTTGCCTGCAGTTTTTTGTCTAGGGTTGAAGCATCATGGTCTTTCTCTCTTCCACATTAGCATGTCTGTTGCTATTATCTTTGTTCAGGTCATGTTTAGGCAGCCTTGGTGATGAGACTCACAGATTTAGTTTCTCTTATATTTCTAGGAGACACATTGTCACCATAAATTTCCAGTTCCTTGGGGTCTTACAATATTTATTCCCTGTCTTCTGAAATGATTCCTGAACTTTAGGTGCAAGACTTGCGCTGTTGATGTATTTATCGTGACTACGCTCTACAATTCTACATTTTGGCCATTGTTCTGAAATGATCTTTGTCCATTTTAAAGAAATTTCCTTTCTGAGTGGTGATAACTACTCCTCCAAGATCCATGGGTAGTTAGCTAGATGTTCAGTACCAGGCATGGTTTCCCCTCTTGTTAAGGTGGCATTAAGTCCAGTTAGAGAGCTGTTGGTTCCCACTAAGCTATGCATGCTACTGCTGTACCCTTAGGGTTATTGTGCCATGCTGGTCATTGTTGTAGTTCAGAGGCATCATAGCTGGGTAGGACTGTTGGTTGCTTCTCTCCTTTGGAAGCTCGCATGGTCCCTTCCGGTACCATGAAAGCTTGTCTTCAGGGATTAAACTACACTTTTTTTTTTTTTTTTTTGGTCATTCCTCTGCTTGTAGAATCTTACTGTATTACTGACAAGACTAAGCAAATAATAAGTAAGCATCAGGCACATTTCATAACATTTACTCAAGCTTTAACAAGATACAACATTGTCTCCAGAAGGCATTTCTGATAATAGCAACTTGTCATCTTTTCTCTGTGATCTGTTCAGAAATATAAGTTCTCTCTGGCTTATAAATCTTGTTAATAATGCATTGTGGTGAAGGATAATAAACCCTTGTGCATTTACTACACTTCCTCCTGAAGATTTTACCGCAGTTATTTTAGATTCCTCTGAAGTAAAGCTGCATGTGGAACCTTCTGGTGTTCCTGCTGGCTCAACCTTTTGCTGTCCAGAATGATCTTGGCCTTTGTCTTTCATGCTCATTTTTAGAGAAATTTTTCATATGTCATGAAGAACACTGATGTTTCTGGCTATGATTTTCTTTAAAAGTTAATAGGAAGGAAATTATGTTTTTGATAGTTAAGCCTTTGTTTATTAATGTAATTCTTTCCTCCCCAAATTTCAGCCTTCTTTTTGGTCCTTTCAAGGTTACAAAAATCTGCTCTACTAATAAAAAAGTAAGAAACACTCCAAAAATCATGCAAAATAGAAATTGCTTTATTTACTATTCTAGTATGTCACTTTGGATCTCTCTTAGAAAATATATATTTTCCTTCTGTTTTCCAAACCTCTATATTCTTCACTGCAACCATGATATAGGAACATGTAAAGGAAGGTGGAGGAGAGTAGATTAGACACCTCCTCCTGCCTTTCTGTCCTGTCCTCAGAAAACCCAGAGGGACTGCCAAGAAGGACCCTTGAAAGTGAAGGAGTGGTGTTGGGAGAATGGATCTTTGTCCCTGACTTACTCTTCACTGTTTGTGCCCCATCAGAGCTAAAGCTGGGCTGGGCTGCTTGTCTCTCTTCCTCCTACCCTCTCCCCTCTCCTTCCATTCGATGCCTCTTTCCACTGTATTATGTCACCACAATGATGCAGGATTTGTAGGAAAAAAGAGAAAGGTGGCTTCTCATTCATCTGCTGCATTCAGGAATGCTATTTTTATGTAAGTGAATGAAGTGTCCTTGTTTGCGGCCAGTTTTGTTTATAAGTCTACATAAAAGTCAGTGCAGTTTACATTGTCTGACTTGTTCCTTTGGTAGATGTCAGTATTTTTGTTAAAACATGATTACACAGCCTGGGTTTGAACCCATGGCATAAACAATAAACTGTTTTCCCCCATAGGTGCCGGTAGAGGCTTGTACTACAGCACTAGCTCTAAATGTCGTTAGCTTTGAATGGCCTACTACATTTTCTCACTTCATTGAAATCTTCATTGAAAAAGCTTAAGTTCTCTAGTTAAAGTTGTTTTTAGACTAAATTTAGCAACGTAGCTGATATTGACTCTAGCATCATTAATTCAGAATTCTGGCTTAATCCTGCATTTCAGTTTACAGAATATATTTTGTAAGATTGTGATAAAAGTACAAGAGCTTCATTAAAAATTTTGATTTCCATAGAATTTGTAGGATGGGGAAAAGCAAATGGTGGCACATAGATATAATCTCAGCAGTCAGAAGGCTACAGCACAAGCATTGCTGTGACTATCAAAAAAATTAACCTGTGAAAATATAAAGGTGATTTTTATGCAGTTACATGATCAATGTTTTCTAGTGTCTCATAGTGAGAGGATTTTATTCCTCATGTTTAATCTCATTTTGAACTTATTCAAGCAAATTCTTTTCAGAAATAACTATCAAAAATTTTTAATTACATCTTGGATTCCTTCAATATATTTTACTGATGGACCTCTGGAATGGGCCTGCTTGTGTTGTGTAATGGGCACATCGGTGTGTGCACAAGCATGCCCCTGCATACACAATCTGATATGGAACCCATGAAGCTGATGCTAATGCACAGTGCTGCCCTGCAGCCACTGTCCTCTGGTTAGATGGTGTCCTTGGTTGCTGAAGTTACTAACCTCCTGTTGGTTATGAAAATTTCAAATATCAAAAATTGTTTTCATTAGGCCCCTTTTCTGAAATGATCTTCTTAAATAATCTTTCAGATTGGAAGCTTCCTTAGAATCTATAGTCTCCATACCAAACTTCAACCAGTTAACTCAGAGTCCATCACTTCACTGATAAGGCTGGAGTTTCATCTTCATGGAGGGACCAGCTATGGTCGAGGGATCAAGGTCTTACCAGAAAGTAACCCTGATGTAGATCAGCTGAAAAGGTGAGTATTTTATATCCCTGTTTGGAAAATATAAATGTGACCATCATTAGGTTAATTTACAAGGTTGCATCGTTCCTGGGCTATGTGAGGCCTTTGTTTTTTTCCTGTTTCTCCTCTTTGCCTTGAGTAGAATTTAACTCAGACTCCAGTCCTGACTAGGCAGACTGGACCACTGATCTCCCCGCTAACCCTGTCTATGCAGACTGGGCCACTGATCTATTCCCTAAACCAGTCTAGGCAGACTGAGCCATTGATATACCTCCTTAGACCCAACTCCACACTGTTTATTTTTTAATATGTAAGCCAAATGAAAAGTGACTCTTAGTCCAAGTAGTGAGATGTAGCAAAGACTGTTGTGAGTTCAGTTCTCCCATGTGTTTCCAGTGGATACAATGTAGAGAAACACTTTCACATTCTAGAGGGAGAATCCATGCATCTTCACAGAGAAAGCACACCATCCCATAAACTGGCATAAAATTACTGCCATACCAGTTTTAACTTATTTCAATTGCTTTTAACATTAAATTTCTATTTTGCTAGTTCCATATTATTATAACTCACAGTATATCAGCATTTTATTTCACTTTTCCAATATTTTTTCTTAATTAAAATATTTTTCATGCAATATATTTTAATTATACTGTTTCTCTTTCCCCATCTCTTCCAAGATCCTTCCCACTTTCCTACCCACACAACTTCATATTCTTTCTCTCAAAGAAAAATTCAACAAAGCAAACAGGAATACAAACCAAAAGACAGACAGACAGACAGGAATACAAACCAAAAGACAGACAGACAGACACACAGACACACACACACACACACACACACACACACACACACGCACGCACGTATGTGCCAAAAGAAAATTAATAGAGACAGATAATAACAAAGCAAAGAGTGCATCAAGATCAGCAAAAATACATGGAGTTCCTTTTGCGTTGGCCAAATACCTCCTGGGCATGAGTCCTGCTCTAGAGTGTTTGACCTACTCACTGACATTCCATTGCAGGAAACTGATTTTCCCATTGTCAGCAGGTATCATTTATAATTAGCTTCTCCATTCGGGGTGGGTCTTTGTGTCTAGTTTCCCACCTCAGTGCTGGGGTTTTGTCTAATCCGAACATCTGTGGGTCTTATGAATGCTGTCATAGTCTCTGTGAGGTCATGTGTGCATCAGTCATGTTTCTGGAGGGTGCTATTTCATTGGAGTCACCTACCACCTATGGCTCTTAAGAGTTTTCTGCCTAGATTTCTAAGCCTTGAGGGAAGGGCTTTGATTTAGTCCTGAGTGCTTCAAAGCCTCTCAGCTATACATATTCTCCAGTTGTTATCTCTTTATTAAGTACTATCTACTGCAAGAAGAAGTTTTCCTGATGAGGTTGAGTGATGGTCTGCTCGATGGGTATACCAATGTGTCGTTAGGAGTTATTTATTGCTGCATTCCTTTAGCAGAATAATCCTATTTTTCCCATAGGGCCCATGACCTATTTAGTCCTTGGTTCTTGTCTACTTTACCAGTGTCATGTATGGATACCATCTCATAGAGTGGCTCTTAATCCAATTTTTTTGTTGTTGTTGTTTTTTGTTTTTTGTTTCGTTTTTTGAGACAGGGTTTCTCTGTGTAGCTTTGTGCCTTTCCTGGAACTCGCTTTGGAGACCAGGCTAGCCTGGAACTCACAGAGATCCTCTGCCTCCTGAGTGCTGGGATTAATGGTGTGTGCCACCACGGCCCGGCTCTTAATCCAATTTTTAAAAATGGTGAGTTACTTCGCTAACATTTGTGCCAATATTTCATTGGTATATTTCAGGTAGGTAACAGCTGGAGCTTGCATGGTTTGTAGATGGGTGAGATTGATTTTAGCTCTGAACTTGATCTCTTTCTTTTTTTAAAGGTATTGTTCTTGTTTCTTTAGAGCTTTTCCTTACATTATTAATATGAAATTTCTCCAGAGTTTTAATGTAGGCTCTTAGTTTGCCACTTAGAACCACTTTCATTGTGTCCCATAAGTTTAGGTATGTTATATTTCCATTTTTATTCAATTCTATAAAAATTTTAATTCCCTTCTTAATTTCTACCTTGACCCAGTTTTCTTTCAATAGTAGTTTGTTCAGTTTCTATGAATTCCTAAGCTTTCTGTTGTTGTTGATATTCAGCTTTAATCCATAGTGGTCAGATGGGATACAAGGTGTTATTTCAGTTTTCTTGTACCTGTTGAGACTTGTTTTTTGTCCTAATATGTAGTCTATTTTTGAGAAGTGTCCATGGGCTGCTGAGGATAAAATATGCCCTTTAGTACTGAGATGGAACATTCTGTGAATGCTGTTCAGTCAGTTGAGCTTGGTTCATTGAGCTTATGATCTTATTTAACTCCAGCATTTCTCTGTTTTTATCTGGATGACCTGTCTATTGTCAGGAGTGAGGGATTGAGGTCAGGAACTATTACTGTGTGAGGGTTGGTATATTGTCTTAGCTATAGTAGTGTTTCTTTTATGAATTTGGGTGCCTTTGTGTTTGGTGCAGAAATATTTAGAATTGCAGTATCTTTTTTTAATTTTTTTTATTTTTTTGAGACAGGGTTTCTCTGTGTAGCTTTGGCGCCTTTCCTGGAACTCACTCTGTAGCCCAGGTTGGCCTCAAACTCACAGGGATCCATCCGCCTGCCTCTGCCTCCTGAGTGCTGAGATTAAAGGCGTGTCACCACTGCCTGGCCTACAGTATCCTCTTGAGGTTTTCCTTTGAGTATGGTAGTGTCTTCCTATCTTTTCTTCTTAATTTTGGTGTAAATTCAATTTTGTCAGGTATTAAAATTGCTACCATTGCTTACTTCTTGGTTCCATTTGCTTGGAATAACTTTTTCCATTCTTTTACCTGAGGTGGTATCTGTCCTTGGTGTTAAGACCACATGAGAACAGGAAAAGGCAGAGTGCTGGAGAGGTCTCCTTAAATCCACAATGATACATCCTCTGTAGACTGCTGGCAATGGTCAAGAGAAAGCCTGATCTGACCTAGTCTGGTGATCAGATGGCCAAACACCCTAACAGTCATGCTGGAACTCTCATCCAGTAACTGATGGAAGTGGATGCAGAGATCCTCAGCCAGGCCCCAGGTGGAGCTCCTGGAGTCCAATTGTCGAGAAAGAGGAGGGACTGTAAGAGCTTGAATTGTTGAGCCCAAGATTGGAAAAAGCACAGGGACAAATAGCCAAACGAATGGAAGCACATGAATTATGAACCAAAGGCTGTGGAGCCCCCAGCTGGATCAGACCCTCTGGATAAGTGAGACAATTGAATAGCTTGATCTGCTTGAGAGGCACCCAGTCTGTGGGACCAGGACCTGTCCTCAGTGCATGAACTGGCTGTTTGAAACCTTGGGCTTACACAGGGACACTTTGCTCAGCCTGGAAGGAGGGGACTGGACCTGCCTGTACTGAATCCACCAGGTTTAAATGAATCCCCAGGGGAGTCTTGACCCTGGAGGAGATGGGAATAGAGGGGAGGAGCTTGGGGGAAGGTGGGGGTGGAGGCGGGAGGGGGAAGGACAGAGGAACCCATGGCTGATGTATAAAATTTAAACACAAATATAATAATAATAATAATAATAAATAAAAATATAACCAGTAGACAGGATTCTAAATATTCCTAACACAGATAAATGATACATGGTACAAGTGGGATGCAGCAATTGCCCTGATCTGACATTATACATTATATAATGTAGGAGGCTCAAAACAGCTTGATCACACAGCTGTCATAACAGGCTTAGAGGGGGCCAGGAAAAGCAATAAGCTGACCCCACCCAGGGAAGGTCTACATCTAAGGAGAAGCACCTGACATCCCAAACATTCCACCCATTAGTTAAGATTAGATAAGATGGCCAGATGTCCCTGAGTCTAGCACACACCTGTTTCTGTTTTACAGATACCCCTAGACAAATGTCAGACAATCAGGGTCCTGAACCCTCAGAAATCCCCTCACCCCAACCTCTGCTATGATAAAAACTCTACACCCCCTGAGCTCAGGGCTCTCTGCTTTCACCACTGCGTCGGACAGAGACACCAAGTTCAAAGCTCTTTGCTTTTACATATGTATTTGGTCTTCTTGGTGGTCTTTTGGGGGTCCCCGAAATCTGGGCATAACATATAATGTATTAAATACACACGTTACTGCTGTGGGATAATGCTTTTGCACACTGTAAAGATTTGTCATGTGAATTGGTTTAATAAAATGTTCTATATTTCTTTCTTCTCAAAAAAAAAAAAAAGGTGTATTTCTTGGATGCATCTAAAGGATGGATCCTGTTTTTTAATCCGTTCGGTTAGTATGTCTTCTTATTGAGGAACTGAGGCCACTAATATGGGGAGTTATTAAATAGTATTTATTAATACTTGATGTTCTATTATTGTGGTGTGGAGTGTCCCCTCCCCAATTTAGACTAACTTCTGGGGTTATTTATTCTTTTTATCCTCTTGGGTGTAATTAACCTTCTCATCGGACTGAAATTTTCCTTCTAGTTATTTCCATAGAGCTAGATTGGTGCACAGAAATTGCTTAAATGTGTTTTTATTTTGAAATGTTTTTCTTTCACCATATATTGTGACTGATAGTTTCGCTGGTACAGGTGTCTGGGCTGGCGTCCATGGTCTCAGGCCAGGCCCTTCTGGCTTTTAGTCTCCACTGAAAAGTCAATTGTTATTCTAATAGGTCTGTCTTTATATGATACTTGGTCTTTTTCCCTTCCATCCCTTAATATCCTTTCTTCATTCTATTGGCTTGTTGTTTGATTTTGTATATCATGGGAAGTTTTTCTTACGGTCCTTTGTATTTGGTGCTCTGTATGCTTTTTCTGCTTAGGTAAACATGCCTCACTTTAGATTTGGGAAATTCTCTTATTATTTTGTTGAAAATATTTTCTGTGCATTTGACCCAGTTTTATTCTTCATTTATTCTTATTATCCATGGAAAAGATATTTTCATAGTGTGCCAGTTTGCTGGATATTTTGTGCTTGGATTTTGTCTTTGTCCTTTTTTTTTTTTAAATCTGTCAATTTCTTCTACCTTGTCTTCAAGACCTGAAGTTCTCTCTTCCATGTCTTATACTCTGTCGGTGAAACTTACCCAAGGATTTTTTTCTTTTGACATCCTCAGATTTTCGTTTTCAGTTTTATTTCAGTTTGGGTTTTTTTCTTTAGTAATTCTCTTTATTAAATTCTATTTTCATGTCTTTAATTATTTCATTTATTTCAACTGTTCGCCTTTTCAAATTCTTCACTAAAGGCATTTATTCCTATCATGTTTAACATCTTTAAAAACATTCATAATTGCTATTTTAAAAGTCCTGGTTTTATAATTTGACTGAATTGCTTTTCCCAGGGTTCTATTGCAGTAGAGTTACTGCCTTCTGAAGGGGCATATGGTCTTGGGTGTTCATGTTTATGTTTCTAGGTTGTGATCTAGGTATCTGGAGTTACGATGTTTGAGGTATTTCTTGGTGTAGATATCTGATCTTGTTTATGTTGGGTAGATGTTCTGTTCTTTGATTTCTTTTGCCCAGTCTGTGTCTTAGCCAAGTATGGCAGCTGTAGGATCCTTAAGTCCCAGTGAAATGTGAAGGTTGTAGCATCCCTTGTAGAGAGAGATCTGTTCTGCTGGTGGGCATAGAGTCATAAAGGAGTAGAGATGGGCTAGAAGGAAAGGCTGAAAGGGGTGATGTTCAAGAATTAGTAGGGTCCTGGATCTGCACCAAGACCCTGAGTCCCAAGGGGATGTGAACAAGGATGAGGGGTTTCAGTGGTGGGCAGGCTGCAGTGGAACTAAAGTTAAGTGTGAGGAGACTAAAATGAGGGAGACAGGAAGAAGAATGTCAGTCCACTCCCTGGGTCTCAGCCTATTGTCAGAGCTGTGGATCCCTGGTAGAGAGGGGTTTTGCTGGTCAGTGGAGTCAGAAAGGAATGAAGATGGATGGGCTAGAAAGAGAGGCTAAAGGGGGCTGCCAAGTAGAACTATGAGGGGAAAAGGGGTTTGTCCATATCAAGAGGGAGTGTCTTTAGTTGGTGGTGCTTACTTTTCTAAACTAGAGCGACATTATCTCAACTTTGAATATTAGCCATTATATTCCTAGGCAGTTTGTTTGATTATTTTTGTAATGTTCCAATGACTTATTCTTCTACTCAATATGTGTTTGACTTCGGCTCTTAATTTTGAGGGTGTTTGAGTTCTCAGACAATTTGGTTAAAGCTATACAAACCATTGACTGGAATCTGCCAAATTTTATCATTTCATGAACTCCTGGATGGAGTGACTAATTTAGAGACCTAAATTGTTATATTGACTTTCTTATGCAATTTGGCTTCATATCTTTCCACTTCAGAGCTTTAGAATCTGTAGATTTGGCAGCCATTCAGCCCTCAGATGATACCTGTCAATCAGAAAATGAGGACAACTGTTTAACGCCTTCAAGTAAGGACAGTTTATAACACCGATAGTTTACTTTCTCGTAATTTCATGAACACAATTATCTTTTTGAATGTTTTTTCCCTATGTATCTTTTTAAAATTCCTATGTCTATACAGGTTGTGCATGTGTATTCATATTAAAATAATACCTTCAACATTTATCTTTGCTGTATCCAAAAATAAGCTGGTTTTACATTTCAATATGCAATTACATTTTCAAATTAGAGTGATAATGATTACTTACTTCATGATGTGTATATAATGTTTTATCTTAATTAGCCCATATAGTTTTTGCTCATAGGCATCTTGGTTTTTGATGTGTAGACTTTTGACGTCCAGGTCTCGAAAAGGGATTCTTTCCATAGAGGTTAATGGAAATGTGCGTGTGGTTTTGTACCGTGTTCAGAGATTCATCTGTGATGGAACATGTATCCGTAGCTCATTAGCACGATGGAAAAACTTCTGATTAGAGCACCATGTTTCTTTTTCATGTTCAGATGGCTTCAGTGTCTACCAAAACATCAAATGGGTCTAAATAGAAGTGTATTTGGGGGCTTTGCACTGTCCCTTACTAACAATTTTTAGTAGTTGCAAAGTCATTTTTTGTAAAAATACTATATTCTTTATGAACTGCCTTCCTTTGTCAGCAGTCAAAGTGTGGGTTGATTTCTAAGCTCTCTTTGATCTGTTAGTTTCTTGATTACTATGTCTTGAAGTCATGTAGTATAAATACATTAATGTTCTTCTCTTTCACGGTCTTACTCAATTATCAAAATTCCCCTAAAAGAAAGGAGAGACATTGCCTATCAGTTTTTGTGACTAACCCTGTTATTTTTGTTAGAATTATGTTGACTCTGCAAATAAATTGGGGGAAAAAGACATTTCAACATTTATTTAGATTTTTCTTCAGTTTCTCTGGATAGTGTTATATAGCTTCAGTCTTGCATTAAGCTTCTAACAGACATTTTAAAGAGCTACAGGTATGTGATTTTGTTTTTTCTTCCTGTAGGCTCCGAATCAGACTTGGTCTCACTGTACGAGGTAGAAAGATGTCAGCAACTCTGTGCTACAAGTAAGCCCACTTCCGGTACAGTAACCAAAGCACAGATGCATGCTTTGTAAACCTGCTGCTGGTACAGTAGTCAGCACATAGACACCTTTTTTGCATTTCCCAACCAATCCCTACAGTGACAGTAGATTTTTATGGGGATACTCAGTGCTTGTATTTAGCTTTTATTCCCCTGCCTCATCCTACAGGTGTAAATATAGAACCCATACATGTGCATATCTCTATGTTGAATATGTGTTTTAAGTTATAAATAAAGTTTGTAGCATTTGGTATGTTCTTAGCTTAATGATATAAATTCTGTCATAATTATTAATTATTATATTAACTCTAATAAAATAGTACAGTGTTTAACACTGTATATAAGAAACTCTTTACCCTGTGCCCCAAAACAGTGATAGTACGTATTTATCAGATGCCGGAAGCCATGTGACTTCTTCGGGGGGCAGATAATATTTAGTGAATGTGTTTTGTTAATGTCTCTTGATCAAATTCCAGTTAGAACATAAGCTGTTGCCTGAAGGGGTTTGTGTAAGATATTGAAAATGCACAATTTTACATGTTACACAGGTACCATTCATTTTATTGGTAAAATAAACCTTACTTTTTCCCATAAATTAGAAATTTTGTAGGAATTTCTATTAGTCCCATACAGAAATCCTTTCATGGCTACTATATAATTAAAATATCCCTTGCCCTGTTACTCAGCACCTGGCATGTGCCTGGCTCTGCACCCACGGGCCAAGTGCACACATAGAATCACTGTGACTGTAGCTGAGGTAACTTGTTTTTATGGTATATTCATGCTTCAGGGAAATTCATGCTGAACATACCTAAGACACCCATACTTTATTTATTCTGATTTAATGTAAAAATTCTTTACAGCACTTACAGATCACCATTGTTTAGAGAAGACATCACTGTGTGCCATTTTGAAGCAAAGAATTCCTCGACAATATCGAATCCTAGCAAAACTGAGATCATATGAACCCAAAAGACTTCTCCAGTCTGTTAAACTTCTTTGTCCTAAATGCCATTCATTGTAAGTATTTTCCAATTAAAAAAGTTTTCATGTCTTATTGTTTGTATATATGCATGTCCATATGTGTGCGTGTGCTTGTGTATGTGTGGTTTTAAGTCCTAAGAAATGAATAAACTATTATTTAATTTGTAGTATTTTAAAAGAATGCTAATGATTTAAAGAGAAAGTCCTAAATTGCTACAAAGGAAATCCTTTTGAGTCATTCCTAGTAATAAATAAAAAACATGTTTTCAGGCTTGAAATCGAATGTATGGTAGCTTCGATACACACAAGTCAAAATTTCCTGTCATGCTTGATAACTGATTTAGTAAACACCAGTTTTTATGTGAATGTATACATATAGGCATATAGGAAATTTTTTTCTTATCAGTATATATTCATCTCAAAACATGTTTAGATAGTTTTAAATATTGTTTATCTTTTCAATGCACTGTACCATAGTCCCTCAAAATATAGAGTGGCCTTTTGGAAAATACAAGTAGTGCACAAACATGCACATTACGATAGTGTGTGTCTTAGGGCTGTTATTGCTGTGAAGAGACACCATGAACAGGGCAACTGTTATAAGGAAAACACTGAATTGCGGTGGCTCACTTAACAATTTCAGAGTTTCAGTTATTATCATTATGACAAGGAGCATGGTGACATGCAGGCAGAAGTGCTCTAGCTAAGAGTGCTCCATTTTGCAGGCAGCAGGAAGTCAACTGAAAGTCACACTGAGGAAAGCTTGAGCAAAGAGACTTCAGAGCCCACCCCCACAGTGGCACTTCCTCCAATAGCGCCACACCTAGTAGTGCCATTGTGGGGGCCGTTTTCTTTCAAACTACCACACTATGCATCAAGCTTTCACTCTGCTGCCCTGTTATATGTAAATGTATCTGGAGATGTACACATACTTGTTTTTGCATATTATTTGTTAATATCTCTCTAGAATAGTCTACATACTTTTTTTTTGTCTTAGAAAAATTGAGACTATAGTATTTGAGAAGAAAGCCAATCATAAAATCTACTTAACAAGAAACTGAGGAATCTGTTTTCTACCAATGTGGTCATAAACTCGCAGTTGTGATTAAACTATTTATGAAGATTTTAGGTTGTTTGTGAAACATTAGTAGGTTTTATTTCATTTAACACCATAAGGTTATACAGCTTTTCAAGAATAAAGTTATGCTCTGATGCCCTTCTAGACAAAGCATCTTAGAAAGTGTAAAAAAATCACCCAAAGATACATGCCCAGCTGGTGAAATAATCAGGGTAAGAACTTCGGCCTTTTAACTCCAATCCCTGCCATTTTTACTAAGCGGTACATTATGAGACTAGTATGAGTTACCAATTACTAAAGACAAATGAAGGCAGTAATGCTTTAAAGTAGGTGCCCTGTGACAATGACATTAACTGGGGTGAAGACATGGCTACTTGTACAGGACAACAGGTTGGGACTGGGAATAACTGTAAGTCACCCTGGGCTCTACACTGGGTATATACCAGAGAAATGGGTTAGCAGGTGAAGATGCCTGCTGCCAAGCCTGATGATCTGTGTGAAGTCCCTGTGACCAACATGGTAGGAGATTATCCTCTGACCTCTGCACATGTACCATGGCATTCGTGTACCCACACAGATACAACCTGTCTGTGACTATGGTATGGATTTTACCTACTCATATAATGTTAAACACCTGTTGAGTGAAATTTGTTAAATCTGAAATTAACTAAATCTTAAATCCTTAATTTAAGCAAGTGTAGCTGGTTTAATCTGCATATGAAATAGTATTTAAAGTTTGTTTTAGATTATTTTATTTTGTGTGAGTGTTTTGCCTGCATGCACATGGGTGCGTTCATGCGTGTATATGCACCATATGTTTCTCTATTACCCACAAAGTTCAGAACTAGAGTTACAAATGATTGCAAGTCACCATGTGGGTGCTGGGAAATGACCTTTGGTTCTTTGCAGGAGTAGCAGTGTTCTGAACCTCTAAGTCATCTGTTCAGCCCCTAAAATAGTTTTGTTTTTGAGTAACCTATTAAATTGGAATTTTTAAGAATATACCTAGATTGTTTGCTGATAATTTGTCATCCATCGTTTTAGGCAAGAAGTTCCATATGAGGAAAATGTGGATAAAATTTTGCAAGATGCTGCAACTAAAGCCCCAGAGAGCAAGCTGCAAGGTACATCGTTGTATGACTCAGAAGTCTGGACCACTGAAGGTCAAGGAGGACGGCAGGTCACTGTCCATTTTGTGAAAAATGATGGCATTCTCCCTCTTTCAAATGAATGTCTAATTTTGATAGAAGGTAAGACACTTTAGTTTTTCAACTATTCTTTTGTACATTTTTCCCGTTACTGTCAACTATATCTTATGGCACCTAGTACCTATCAAGTAAAAGTACTGTTAACTTAAATTTCTCAAAACAATATATCAGATTCAAATATATATGAGCACACACATCTACCTGAATTTCACTTTCATGTTATGCATTAAACTCGAATTTACCTACAATGTTGGATTCCTGTCTATAATCTCACAGCTCTGAGTGGATCGAATAAATTGGCCAATTGCTTATGTGAAGCTGTCTCGGCCTCTGGGTGTCACTGTTGGGTCCTAATACTGGGATGAAAATCTTTCAACCATAGATACCTAAGTCAGGGAAAGGAACCTTGAAAAGCCGTGATAACTTGTCAACTCTAAGAGATTGCAATTGTGCTACTTATTTCCATCTAATTCTTATGTAACGGTTCATATTTTTTTTTGTCATACAAAGTTTAAATTTTCTTCTAAATTTGTAACTCTCTTTTCTGTACATTTCTTTGTAACACTTGCTATGTCACACATGTTACTTAAAGCAATCCTGCATCTTGCCCTGATTCTCTGTGTTCTATTGCAGAGTTTCTTTATTGTTTTAACAGGAGGTCGGCTCTGTGAAATCTCTAGCCTGTCAAGCGTGTTTCATGGTGTCATCCCTGTGAGGTCTGGCCCTGAGGACCTGGAGCTCCTAGACCTTGCAGCACCGTTCCTCATACGAGGAAAGATGTGTCACTACGGGTCTGTATTCATCTCAGGCATCTGAGAATCACAACTGCGTCTCTATTGCTTATCCTCCAGCTACTCTACGTTCAGTTGATACTACTGCGCCAGTTCCTACTTAGAGACAGTCTCCAAGCTGTAGTGATTGTGTGACAGCGATACAGATTGGTACCGGTCCTGTGCATTTTGAGTTTTGATCTTTTCTAGTCTGGTGCTGTGTGGTGAAATACTCAACATGCAAGGGAACAGTAACAAACTAGAGCTCTCTGTTGATGACTGATTGTCAGGGCAAGCAACTGAACGCTGAGCGCTATATTCAGAAAGTATTGATGCCACCCTGTTGTAAATTCTAGAGTGTCTGTACCCAGTTTTTCTTGTACATTTCTAGAGATTTAAGCACACTGTGTGTGGCATAAAAGGCTTACAACATTTTGTTTTAGTCACAAACTAAACTTATTTCTTCCACAAGAATTTAGGTGCTAGCTAAAGGGACATTTCAGAGTTGAAAACTGAGTGAGTTCCAGAACTGCATCCAGCATTTTGCAGAGTTGTTGCCACTGAAAAGGGTCAGAGTTCGGAGTCTACGGGCTCAGTCCTAGAAGGAGAGCAAAGCAAAGCATCCTATAGTTCTGATGGAACCATCACTCTGCAAAGGCTTTGCTTCAAGAAGCTTTGCACTGCAGCCTGGATAGATCTCGTTGCCCCATTTCTCTACCCCCTCCCTTTCCTTCTAAGTGTATAGCATTTCTTGGTTGTTATAATGAACCTAAATTTTGATTTTCACTAAAATATTGCCTGCCATTTTCAGAGCTACACGATTATGGCTTTTGTTTTTGTTTCATACACAATGAGTGAAAAACTTAAGCCTTAAAGTAAAAATGAATGTTTGTAGCTAATTCCTCTGAGGTACTCAATGTCTTTATATCTTTAAATGTCCGGCAAGCTTTATATACTACTTAATTGAAATATCAAAACCCATCATGTTCTGCTGTTCTCCCTTGAGTAAGTCCATAGACTGGGCTTTGCTTCTGACATGAACAGCCCTCATTCTTTTCTCTCCTTTCGTTTCTTCTCACCTTCCTAGTATAGAGTACCTAAGTCTAAGTCAGGAGACCAAAAATTATATGCCAACTTGCTCTATCACTGTCTAATATTAGTGAATAATTTTCTTTTTTTTTTCTTTTGGAGCTGAGGATCGAACCCAGGGCCCTGGGCTTGCTAGGCAAGCGCTCTACCACTGAGCTAAATCCCCAACCCTAGTGACTAATTTTCATACCTTTATCTTTTCATTATTACTGTTAGTGAGGAAATACCTATGTATTTGATGATTAAATGGTGAACTTGAAAGCAGTCACCCCTGTTTCCCAATTCATAAGTTACAGGTACTCTTGAGTTCTAATTTTTATTCAAAAGTATTTTCTAAGCCTATTTTCTTACTACATCTCATGCACATTTCATCATGCATAATAAAATTAAATTACTCATATTTAAATATACTGATAGCTGGACGAGTTGTACTAAAGGACATCCAGTTTCATTCATTGTCTCATTTCATGTGTTCTTATATTTCAGACAGTAACTGACTTGCGGGCATCATACACAGTGCCTCTGAATATGTGCTCACCAGAAATTTACCTGAAATCTAACTTGTCTTCACTGTTCATTCAGAAAAAAATTTATTACTATATTTTTGTAAGACTGTGTCCATTAGGTATTGCTCATAGAGCCATAAATTCAATGAGTTCATGCAACTTCTCTCTTGTGTCTTCAGATAAGAAAATTAACAGCCAAATTAAAGTCCAGTTCCTGGTTCACAACTTCAAGTTATTCTGAAGCCCATTCATTGTCTTAGTCACTGTTCTATCACTTTAAGGAGACACCGTGACCAAGGCAACTTATGAAAGCGAGCATTTAATTCAGGGCTTGTTTTCAGTTTCAGAGTGTTAGTCCATGGTAGGGAGCATGGCACAATACAAGCAGATGTGGTGCTGGAGAGATATCTGAGAGCTCACCTCTTGATCCACAAGTAGGAAGCAGAAAAAGTTAACTGGGCCTTTTGAAACCTCAGAGCCCACTCACAATGACACACCTCATAATCCTTCCCAAACAGTTTCACCAACTGAGAAACAAACATTCAAATATATGCGCCTCTAGGGCCAATCTCATTGAAGCCACCACACACATAGTATCTTCTATTACTTTTGTGTAGTAAAGTAATCATAATTCTATTTTGAAACAAGCACATTACAGTATAAACTGTAAAGTGCTCTTCTGTTTAATAGCTGACTTTCTAAAACTGTCCATACTTAAACAAGATACAATAATTAAGTGACTTTGATTATATTTAAATACTTCTCATTTTTTCTTGCTCATTTCAGTTGTAAACAGTGTTCAAACTTGAAACCCATACAAAACCTAAGTACCATTTCTAATAAAAGAATATGGATTCCTTCTTCTGTGGCAGAAGGTGAGCTGGATTTTTGTGTCCTAAAATTTTAATATTCTGTCATCTCACTGACTTACATTTCAATATTTGTGAATACTCATGGTAAAACTAGCTTAACTTTCCTTTACTGAAACCTATTCGCAAAAATTATAATAAAAAATAAGGACAAATATTTAAAATACTTGCGGTCATTTACAAGCATTGTAATCATAACCATATTTGAATATTTGACCACTTGTTTTTGTTTAATCATTAATCTCAAATACAGATCCTGAGGAAATCTTTCTGAGTCATACTTAGTGTTGGATGAGGTGTTGAGAGGGCTGTTACCTTCTTCTGAGTCTTTAATCAGCATGTAGGAGTCTGTTTATCGCACATATGACTGCTTTTGGCTTTCAGGAACAGGGTACATTGCAAGGTGTAACTTTTAGGAAGTCCTTAATAGTGAAGTCAGGGATCTAACAGGGATCATGCTGTGTCTACCAGTTTATTACATTTGTGTGTCCATGTCCTCCTCTGTAAGGACAATGCTCTGTAGGCGTCACCATGTCTGCTGTGCCTCTATTGAATCTGTATTGTTCAGCTGGCAGGCTCCACTCCTTTGTTACTTTTCCATTCTCCTCACTGCGTTGTCTCCTCAATAAAGGTCCACTTTGCCAGTGTTTTTCTCAGAGTTCGCTCTTCACAGCTATTGAGAGCTGTAAGTTTAGTTTGGGCAACTCAAACTAGTGAGAATTAGTTTGTGAAACTGTACACCCAGCTGCTGTGGATATCTCTCTGTGTAAATAAAGTTCTGATTGGCCAGTGGCCAGGCAGGAAGTATAGGCGGGACAAGGAGAAGAGAATTCTGGGAAGTAGAAGGCTGGGGGAGACACTGCCAGCAGCCGCCATGAAAAGCAACATGTAAAGATACTGGTAAGCCACAAGCCATGTGGCAAAGTATAGAATTAACAGAAATGGGTTAATTTAAGATAGAAACGGTAGATAACAAGCAGCCTGCCACCGCCATACAGTTTGTAAGCAATATAAGTTTCTGTGTGCTTTCATGGTTGGGTCTGAGCGACTGTGGGACTGGCGGGTAAGAGAGATTTGTCCTGACTGTGGGCCAGGCAGAAAAACTCTAATTATAAATTCTTTCCCCTAGACTGCAATTTCCTTTTTAAAATGTGTATTTGTACTTTTTGTGATATTCTTCGTTTGTAGTACAACTGTCTCATACTCTGGACCAATGAGATCCCATGTTACTTCTCATGAGCTTTTCCTGTCAAGCTGGGCAATACTGTTTTAGAACCTCCGTGATTTGAATTTCATCTTTCTTATAGTTACTTCAGTGTAACTATCAAGCCCTTCTGAAGCCAGAAACATGGTTCTTGTTTTACTGCTATTACATACTAAAATTGTGTCTGCGTCCCAATTATTTCTTCTGTCTTGCCTCCCTAATTAGTCTTCCTGCCAGAATATGGTCTGTGAGAATGGTGATAGAACATTTCATACATCTGTGAAGCGTGTTTGCCTTCTGTAAATTCTCATGTTTATTATCTCCAGTTTATTCATGCTTCCTCATCCTAGCATTTATGGAACCCCAGATGCTGGCATGTTTGTTCTTTCAACTAGATGACATCTCTGAAAAAAAGGGAAATAAACTTTTAGCAATATTGAACTGTGTGTTGCTTTCTAGAACATTCTGTGATTTTAATTTCATTTTTTATATGATTAACATGTAATGAGTTGCATTTTATTAATCACTTGTTGTGGTTCTACCAAGTATTAGGATACAATTCTGTGTATCATGAAACTACCCCTGCCTAATGTTCCAAAGGGATTCTGTTGCTTGGGTTTAACAAAATCCTGAGGAAGAAAGCATTCTTTCTGGTGTGAATACCTTCAGTAAACATTATCTGCACTTGCACACTAGAATAAGGCACTTCTGAGTTTGCCTTATAGAAAGTCTAGCAGTGTGGAATAATGTGCTCTTTTCTCTCACTAGTTCTGGGCATTGTTCCTCTGCAGTACGTGTTTGTTATGACTTTCACTTTTGATGACGGGACAGGAGTATTGGATGCTTACCTCAAGGATTCTGTAAGTAACAGACCTGCTAAAAATACTTAACTAAAATTTATATTTCAAATCTTTAATATTCATGCTACTTAGTATTACTTCAGTGTAACTTATTGAGACCTTTTGAACCCTAAAACTCAGTTTCTCTGTATTTTATTTTTAAAAGTATTTAAAGTAACTTAGAATATATAAAAGAAATACAGCCACATAAATCTAAAACTGTGTGGTTTATAGCTTTGAATTTTCCATTAGAAATCAAATTTTTAAAAATATGAAGTTGAGGAATCAAAATCTGAGTAGCCAATCTCCTCATCATTCAGCAGTTCCACTGCTGGGCCAAAGAACAGATATAGAGCCACACTGGTGTCACCTCACTGTACTTTGTAAGCCTCCATAGTTCTAGAAGGAAATGAAGTTACTTGATAAACAGGTATGTATTATCACCTAAGATGCGCAGGAGTCCCAAAGACCACTGTCATTTCTGACACTTGTAGTTATAAGTTGAGAAGTCCTTGAAGCTGCACTTAGCTTTGATGTTCCCAGGTTCACCCTCTCCCTGTAAAGCTGTGACTTAATTTCCTACATTGTGTGTAACAGTATCCATGGAGTTCTGGCAGCAAGGGAAGCTTGACCTAGGCCAGTGGTTCACAAACTGCCTAAGGCTGAGGTTTTTGGTGATTCCAACCATAAAATTATTTTGTTGCTACTTCATAACTGTAAATTTTCCTACTGTTATGAATTATAATATAAATATCTGATATGCAGTGTATCTGATATGTGACTCCTGTGAAAGGGTCATTTCACCAACACCTCCAGAGTCATGACCCACAGGCTGAGAGCCACTAACCTGATGTGACTTCATCAGGTATGTTGTCTAACTGACTGCCCATGTGGCTGATTGCTCTCCTCCTGATGCCAGGCTAATGCTAACTCCCCAGCTTCAGGTGACATGATAGCTTTCCCTAATGACCCGAAGCTCCAGTAAACAGGCAGCTCTCTGGCTCCCACCAGGCACGGCACACTAAAAGCTAAGAGGAGGACTAACACTTTGTTAGGGCAAGCAGTTTTTTCTTTGTTTCTTTGTTTCTTTCTTTATTTTATATTTATTTTTAATATTTAAGGTTTTGGTTTGATTTGTTTTTTTTGTTTTTTTTTTAACTTAACATAACATTGAAAACAATCCAAGTTGTCCAAGTTGAGGTTGTGATTTTTTTCTCCGGGCTGCAGTTTATACAATCACTTACTTATTGAATATTTAATAAGCAACTGCTGGGTGCCATGTATGTGTTCAAAATAGAACAGTTAGCAAGGCAAGAAAAATCTCTTCTCTAAAACATAGTGTAGAAGGGGAAGAAATTAAATAAATGTTTCTTAATGTTAAATCTTCTCATACTCAACACTGGGTTTATTTTCCTGGGTACAAAAAGTGTCATCAGCCTTGCTATATGATCTTACTGTGTGTCTATGTGCATCTCAAAGCTATTTTACAATTGAAGTGGAGGATTGGATTGGTTTTATCATAGACAATTTTTTTTTCTTTTTTTTTCTTTTTTGGTTTTTCGAGACAGGGTTTCTCTGTACCTTTGGAGCCTGTCCTGGACTAGCTCTGTAGACCAGGCTGGCCTCGAACTCACAAGATCCACCTGCCTCCCTCCCGAGTCCTGGGATTACAGGTGTGTGCCACCACCGCCCGGCTATCATAGACAATTCTAGTTTATGAATTCCACAACCTTAATAGACTGATGTATGTATAGTAGGTCATTTTAGCAAATTACTTACTAAAATTCTGTGCATTAAAGCTCTTCAGATAATGAATATTTCCTTTGTTTATGATTATTTTTAGGAGAAATTTTTCCACATCCCAGCGTCAGAAGTCCTCACTGATAACAACCTTCAGAGGAATCTGGAAAAGATCATGAATGTGATTTGTCCTCCAGGAATAAAAATTGGTATGCAGTATTTCAAAGGTGCTTTGTTCTCTTTCTTGAAAAAGCACCTAGTGTGTATCTAATCTGTAAACTATGGGTAGAAGGAGGCAAACTGGACCGAGGGGAATTACTAAGTGTGAGCAATAACTTTATCCATGTCTTGATGGGATAGCAGCGGAAGTAAAATAAATACAAGTAAAAGAGTTTAAACCATTTTGAAATATACTTACAGCATAGCAGTTTTGCTTACAGCATAGCGGACTGAGTTTGCACATACAGCCTAGAGACATTGAAGCTGCAATTATAGCAAATGGATGCAGTTTGCACAGCACACCTGTCCTCAGATAACTATTTCTCTTGTTTGACTCAGTGAGTTTCCTCTGTGGTATTAATGAGCTTTGTTTTTGTTTTGCAAAGTCGGTGGACTTTAGTTGGTTCTGTACAGATACCAGCTTGTCTGCTGGCTCCTGCACAGGTGACATTGTGCCCATTGTAGCTGCCGCCACCAGGCCCTTCTATGGCTAGTAATTCTTTTTATTGGAACCTGCAGACCTAAATTATGCTAAGATGTTTGATTTTTCTAGTAATTGTCCTCAGTGACAAGTCTCTCCTCTGCTTTTCCATTGCTAATGTGACTGTTAGATGTTGTTCCTCATCAGAGTTTCTTCCTCCACAGTTGGTCTCTGCATTCTAACCTCAGTTTCCCAGAGATGGGAAATGTTTCTCACTTGAAGCAAAGTTTAATTCAGATATGTTTGTTTTCAGTTTTTATTTGTGTTAGCTATTGTACTTACCATGCTTTGATTTTCAGAAATAAGTCTCTGAGTGTGGTAACTTTTGGCATATACAGGCAAATTTTATATATATTTACGATGTAAGTTATATTGGCCATGCACAAGAGCTTCTCCTTTACCCTGGGTGAGCTTGAGTGCCCTACCAGATGCCTGGCAGATGTACCAGAGCCCTCTGCTGATGTTAGAAATGAGCCTGCCCTGCTCCCCACCAGACTTGGAGTTGACATCATTGCTGCCGTGGTGGCAAGGCCCAAAGCTGCTCCCAACCTATCAGGTCACGTGAACGTTCTAAGTTCAGATTCCGCCTCTTTCTAGTCAATCAAGGAAAAGCCAAGGGAGGCCCATAAGCTGTCCGCACAAGAAGAGGAGTAAAAGATGGGTGAGACAGTTGACTGCCTCTGTTGGCAAGTGTTTGTAAACTTTTAAATCACTTTCATCTGAGGTTGGGAAAAAATGGTTAATCAGCATTACTTTGTTTAATGGCTGAATGAGATGCCCTCTTTGTCTGTAGATGCATACCCATGGCTGGAGTGCCTCATCAAGTCCTACAATGTCACAAGAGGAACAGAACAGCACATATGTTACCAGATATTTGACACCGTGGTTGCAGAAGACATCATCTAGTGCTGCTGTGCAGTGCAGTGTGTAGGGGATTTTACAGTCTTAAAAAGGTTATGATGTGATTCTCAGAACTCACTTTACTGTTGTTAAATTATCAATTTCCCTATAGTTTAAGTTCTTTTGTACAGAAAGACATTTCTTGGGAATGTTAAAATACGTTTTTGCTCACCATGCCTAGGGTAACTGCTAGAGTTACAAAATAAGGCCACATTTGGTGTGGAGCGACCAAATCTTCATTTCTTCTTTCAGTTCTTCGGGGGAGTTGTGTTGTTACTGACACTGAAGGTCCATGTTCCACCATGAGACACTTGATTCTGTGCTCTCCACCCAACATCCCCTAATTTGTTTTCTTTTCTTGTCCTAAGTTTTGTACCAGCAGCAGTTGATGTTAATGTGGGTGCAGATAAGGACACATTCTGTTCTTGAGTCTTTTGGCTTTCGTTGATAAAACAGTGTGGCTACTTGTCCTTTATCCTGTTCCATTTTACTTTATGTACAGAGGAATTGCTTAGCCAGTCCTGGGGAAGGAAGTCTTCCTGTGCCTTTACACATGGGTTATCTGCTTCACTGAGTTTGAGAGTATTTTGGAGGAGTGGCAGAATTGTTCTATTTCGTGCTGATGTTGCCCATTTTAGGATGAGTCTATCGATTTGAACCAGATGGTGTATTTGATTTCTACTTCTCTCTGTAAATATTAGTAGTTATTTCATCCCATACCAGCTAATGAGGTGATGAGGTTTAAGATTTTTCTGCGTCAGCTGTATTAGCTCTTTCAATAGCCTTATGTAAAAATGTTCCTACATTACAGTTGAATGGTATGCTTTTTAACACAATGGTATTTATTGAGTTTAAAATGAATATAGTCAGTCACTTTTGCACAAACATGTACATATATGTATATATGCATTTATATATTTGCTAAAGACTAAGGAGTAACAAATCTGTGCAGCTTATAAAATAATAAATAAATAAATGTACACATTACTACAGTTTCATTAATTTAAATGTCTGGAAATAGCATGATGAGGTAAGTACTGTAATTTGAATCTTGAATGCCCCCCAGGTGGTCATGAATTGAAGGCATGGTGACCTGCCCATTACATTGTTATGGGGTTGTGGACACATTAAAGTATGGGACCTAGGGAAGGAAGTTAGTTTGTGGATGGCATGCCCTGGAAAGAGGTTTTGAGAGCCTAACTGCCTCTTGTTTCCCTCTGCTTTCCTCCTGACATGAGGCAAATAGACCTCCTCTGCTTTTTGTTACCAAAATGTTCTGTGCAGACACAGGCCTAGTGACCCTGGACTGGAAATTCTGAGACCATGAGCCCCTTTTTTATAAATGTTTTATCACAGTAACAGAAATCTAATTCTGCAAGAACACTTGCAGGCCAGATATTTGGAGCTGTCTGCATACCAGGTTCTGTGCTCAAATCTTCACACATATTTAAACCTCAGAATAACCAAATAATCTAATAAGAAAGCTGAATCCTGTTGGAAAACTGACTTTAATACTGGAGTCATGTGTTGAGTACATGCCATCTATACTAGTAGCCACCCCAGCCAAGACTCTTAAGATAAGGATGGTTTGAGCCCTACTTTAAATAGCTGTAGGAAATAGAGAAAGAAACCAATGTGTTTTCCTGCATTACAGAAGTCACCTGTAACTGTCATCTCTCCCCATCTAACTGCAGAAGGTTGGTCTTCCTTAGGACTTAGTCAGGCTCTCTCCTCAGATAACCCAGCACCCACACTGCCCACCCTGTACCCTTCCTTGTCTAGCTCCATGGTTAGAGTATTGTTTAGACAAACACAAGTTTATGTGCCTATCATATCTCTTCCTTTCTCAGTTTTAGACTTTCATATCTAATTCTAGAAGCAATGCACACCCAACAAATTAAAAGATGAAATGAAAACACACATGTATGCATACATGGGAGAGGAAAAGATGGGCTGACAAGAACGTTAACATTGCTGCTGCTTTCACTAACCCTTATTTCCATTTCTTTGGTGTGTTAGTATGTTTCTACACCCAGCTGCCACCCTCCCCATCACTGATTTATCAATTTATTTGAGATAGTGAGAGACTGATGCTATTCAGTCTATGAACTCTTAATACAAAACTTTTAGGGGGATCCTCCCCTGCTGCCACACTAATCATCGCCTCCAGCACCAGTGACTACCTGACTGCACTGATTGGGAATAGGTAAGCCCTGATCTCTGGACTGGACAGCCCAGTTCTCTAACCCCTAGGCCCCAGGGGCACATTCCATGCCCCTCCCCAGCCATTGCACCTCTAGAGATAAGGCAGCAGCCTTCTTCTCTACCCCCTGTTGAACCATCACCTACTGCACCAGTGACCACCTGAGCCATACCTCCCCTGCATCAATTGGAAAGAGCATGGCAGCCCCAGAGACCAGGCAGCAGCCTCCTCTCCTGCTCTCTGGTGAACTATCTCATGTAGCACCAATGACCACCAAAGCCATATGCACCCCCTGGATGGATTAGGAAGAGGTAAGGCCCTGATCCTGCACCAACTGGGAAGAAGAGCAAGCACATGAGTCACAGGCCCTACCTGCACCAATTGTAAGAAGAATGACCCAGAGCTCCACCTGTACAGACTAATGGAAGAAATGGGTAGACTGCAGTGTAAGAACACATTAAATAACATAAACAGCGATATGATACCACCAGAACCTAGTGATGCTACAACAAGAAGACCTAAACATCTCAAAGCAGATGATCTAGAAGAAAATGGCCTTAATAACAACTTTATGAAGATGATAGAGACCCTAAAAGAGGAAATGAAAAATTCCCTTAAAGAAGTGCTCCCGAGATACTCCTATGATTACTCCTCAGTGATCATTCACTCTTTCAAATATTTTTATAGCTGACACGACACACATACCAGGCATGGTTTGAAGTATTTGCGATAGAACAAAGGGAAAATTGTACCACCTACCATCTCTGCTGTTAATATATAATATACACATAAAGCCCATGATGGCAGTTTGCAGTTTTGAACTTACTTTTTATGGATGGGTCTCAGATTTTGGAAACAGAAAGCACCCTCGTCTGTCTGTCTTAGATAGTCTGGGAGGGGTCATGAACATCTTTGCATGATGACATTCAACATATATGTTCTTCTTTGAGGATTCCTGGGCCAATGTATGCCAAGAAAAATTTCTGTTTAGCCATTCCATATACACAGCTCAATGGCAGGTTCTATCTGGGGCTCACACCATATTAGAAGCTGTTTTTTGTTTGTTTGTTTGTTTGTTTGTTTTTAAATCTGGCATGATTTTGTTCAGAAAAAATTTAGAAAATCTAGTGTTTGGTAAGTATACTTGTTTCTATATAACCAAATCGGTCTCAGTTATGTACCTCCCAGAGGCAATACCTGAATAATTTCTGCAACTATAATATATGTTAGTTGGTCTGTTGTAAGCATTTCTGAACTGTTGGTATTAATCATGTGACCACACCATAAAGGAGATCATGGAAATACTGTATACCCGAGATGCTTAATTTGGGCGATATGTTTGCAGTCATTAGAGTGTTATAATATATTCTGGGTCTGTTAATATGCATCAATATGAGTTGTTCCTCTATTGTAATAACAATAAATGAGCTATCATTTCAGACCAATGATAATTTAAACATATTTGGAGATGGGGACAGGAATGGTGAAGAAGTGAATAAAAATCTTTGTAATGTTAAAAAAAAAAAAAAGAAAATGGAGGAAAAGACAAACAAAGAATTGTAGGAAATCAAGAAATTCTTTAAAGCCAAGAAACCCAAGAAAAAAACAAACAGGTGAAAGAAACAGTTCAAGACCTGAAAATTAAAATAGAGGCAATAAAACACAAATTGAGAGAATTCAGGAAAAGGAAAATCTGAGTGAATGAACAGGAACTACAGAGGCATGCATAACATAGTACAAGAGATGGAACAGAGAATCTCAGACATTGAGGATATGATACAGGAAATAGATTCATCAATCAAAGAAAATATTAAATCCAGCATTTTTTTTAACACAAAACATCAAGGAAATCTGGGACACCATGGAAAGACCAAACCTAAGAATAATAGGGATAGAAGGAGAAGAATTCTAGCTCAAAGGCAGAATATATATATTCAACAAAACCATAGAAGAAAACTTTCCCCACCTCAAGGAAGACATGCATGTGAGGATACAAGAAGCTTATAGAACACCAAATAAACTGGACCACAAAAATGCCCTCTCATCACATAATAGTCAAAACAATAAACATGCAGAATAAAGAATATTAAGAGCAGCAAAGGAAAAAGGTCAAGTAACATATGAAGGCAGACCTATCAGAATTACACCTGACTTCTCAATGGAAACTGTGAAAGCCAGGAGGTCCTGGACAGATGTTCTGCAGATACTAAGATACCATGGATGCCTGCCCAGATTGCTATACTTAGCAAAACTTTTAATCACCATAGATGGAAAAAACAAGATATTCCATGACAAAACCAGATTTAAACACTACATACCCACAAGTCCAGCCCTATAGAAAATACTAGAAGGAAAACTCCAACCCAAGGAATTTAGCTGCAACTGCCAAAACACAGGCAATAGCCTTACACCAGCAAATCACAAAGAAGAGAAACATACACACAATACAACCAACAACAACAAAACCAAAAATAACAAGAATTAACAATCACTGGTCATTAATATCTCAATATTAATGGATTCAATTTGCCTATAAAAAGACACAGGCTAACAGAATGGATACGAAAACAGGATTCATCCATGTGCTGCATACAAGAAACAAAACTCAACCTCAAAGACAGACATTACCTCAGATTAAAGAGTTGGGAAAATATTTTCCAATCAAATGGACCTAAGAAATTAGGTGTAGAAATCCTAATATCTAAGAAAATAGACTTCAAACTAAAATTAATAAAAAGTGATGGAGAAGGATATTTCATGTTCATCACAGGAAAAGTCCATCAAGATGAAGTCCCAATTCTGAACATTTATGCCTCCAATACAAGGGCACTTAGATTTGTAAAAGAAACCTTACTAAAGCTTAAATCACACATCAAACCCCACACACTAATAGTGGAAGACTTTAACACCCCTCTCTCACCACTGGACAGGTCTGCCAGATAGAAACTTAACATAGAAATAAGGGAACTAACAAAGGTTATGACTCAAATGGACCTGACAGACATCTATTGAACATTTCACTCAAACACACAAGAATATACAATCTTCTCTTGTCAATTCAGCATAACCTGTAACATTTTTATATGGATTATCATCTTCACTGCCAATCTTAGGCAAAGTTGTGCAAGATGTAAAGATAGTTTTTCAGTATCCATTGTCCAATTTCAGAGCTCCACTCCAAAATTAAACTGACTTCCTGTCTCCCATATAACCCTGACTTAGTATAACTTTCTTTTAATATTTTATTCCCACACACACACTTCAAATTTTATTTCATCTATGCACAATCCATGAGGGTTGCCCAATAATGTAGATACATTAAAACTGCCCTATGACTTTCTTCCCCAGAGCTTAAAATAATCCAACAGATACGGCAGCATCATTAGAACTAACAGTACGTTTTCAAGTGGCCACTGAAGCAATTTAATCTTCACCATTTGGACTTCACCTTTACTGTCATGTACATTGCTGGCATTTGCAAAATTAGGGTGAATAGACAAAACAAAATCCTGATAAGGGATAGATTCCATTGTTTTAATAAATACAGCCTAATGATGACAAACCAGAATTTATTTATTCACCAGTTATTCAGTGCTTGTCTTATGCTGGGCACTACACAAGGCACAGGGCACATGGTATCCCCAAAGCCAGGACACAATCCTTAAGCAGTGGTAAGTAGAATGGTCTGTAAGATCTTAGTAAAGAATATGGCACATGATGTAAAAATAGTGAGTTCTTTAATTTCAGTTTTGCAGAGAGGAGTTTAATCTTTTCGCTTGGTCCATAAAGAATTTCTTGCAGTAACTGCAAAGCAACTGTTCAGTCAAGCTACTTTATATTAATTATTTCATTTGCCTGAAGAGATAGAAATCATGTAGTTTTCTCCTTATGCAATTAAAAAGACTTCTGAGCCAGGCAGTGGTGGTGCATGCCTTTAATCCCAGAACTTGGGAGGCAGAGGCATGCGGATCTCTGTGAGTTCAAGGCCAGCCTGGGCTACAAAGCAAGATCCAGGAAAGGCGCAAAGCTACACAGAGAAAGCCTGTCTCGAAAAACAAAAACAAAAAAAGACTTCTGAACATTAAGTATTGTGTTTAAATAGTTTTGTTAGGGTACAAACAGCTTATTTGGAAATAAAATCAGTATGATTGCTAAAATGCTTTTATAAACTATGTGTCAATAGATATCAAGTCTTTTTTTTTTTAAGATTTATTTATTTATTTATTTATTTATTTATTTATTTATTTAGTGTGTATATATAGTGTTCTGCCTGCATGTATACCCGCAGGCCAGAAGAGGGCACCAGATCTCATTACAGATGGTTGTGAGCCACCATGTGGATGCTGGGAATTGAACTCAGGACCTCTGGAAGAGCAGCTAGTGCTCTTAACTGCTGAGCCATCTCTCCAGCCTGATATCAAGTCTTAATGCAGTTAGTAGTACCTCTCATTTCTATACAGAGAATCAAGTGTATCTACAGAAGTCTAGTGCATAATCAGGTATTTACCGAAGACTTGAATTTCTAATATTTCTGTCCACTCTGTTTTAAGTAGTGGTAATTATTGTAACATGAATTCTGAATTGTATTAGACAGTTATAACAAAAATTTTGTAGAGATTTTTCAAAGGAGAGAATATTAGAAACAAACCTAAAGGTTATCTGGTTACAGCCAACTTACAGTTCTTGTTGAAGTTGAAAAACTGAGCTAAATTGCAATCTTAGGCATTAACACATTTATTTGTGAATGGAATAGAGCAAATACAATTTCAATAAATCTCTTCAATCAGGAATTCCTGGCCGTACTGACTGAATCATACAGCATACAAATTTATATCCTAATTTTATAGGCTATCAAGATCTTTGTCACCATTTTATGTTTTTAACATAAAATATATACAAGTTCTTTCATGATTATTTTCTCATGCAATGTGCTAATATAGAACTATTGTTTCAGTAATAAAATGTGGCTGTAAAATATTATCGTCAAAGCTCTACATACCATAGGAACCTGTTTTAGGGCAACTCATGATTTTGTAAATGTGTATCTTGCCATTTTAAATTAAATTATATTATTATAGTTAGTACATACCAAGAGAAGACACTTGATTGTCAGCTAGGTGTTGGTGGCAATGGTTGGTTAGTTGTTGGTATCTGAGTTAGTTAGGAGTTAGTTAGTAGTTAGTTAGTTAGTTGTTGGCATTGCTTCATACTTCTGTACTTCCTAAAGTCGTATAAGTCCTTTGGATCCTTAATTACAAATTCTTCTCACGAAATAAGCTCTTTGATATTCTCTGAGTCCTTTACATCCTTGTTTTTAAGGAAAATATGCTTCAATATGCATTTACATGTAGTCTGCTCATTTTTGATAGTTCTAAGATGTAGCAGCTTTAAAAAACAAATGTGTTAAATGCAATCCATGTTATACAGTAACATAGCTTACTTCTTTAATATACTGCCTGTACTTCTCACTAAGAATTTGCCATTTTTCCATTCACAAAGAATTTAATCTACTTTCATACATAACATACAGAGAGATGATTTTTTATTGCAAATAACTACAATGTAATTTCAAAAAATCAAAAGGATAACAAAATACTGCACATTGTAGAAATGGTAAGCTTTTTATCAACGCTGTGGTACAGGTATGCACATGCTCCAGTGTGCATGTGGAGTCTATGATCTCATGTGTCAGTCATCTCCATGAATCGTGAAATTGTCTCCTTTGCTGCTTCTGCCAGCTGGCCCAGTGTTTAGGGATTCCCATCTCTACCTCCCATCACCCTGTAGGCGCAATGGGATTAGACACACAAGACTACTTGTTTTGTGTAGCTACTACCCATTGATACCCCACACTCTCATTTGGTAATTTGTGTTGAGGACTTTTATACTCTAGGCACTAAGATCATAACTTTTCTGAGCTTGTTTCCAAAAGGAAAGCTGTCTAGCCTTCTCCAGGTGAGGCTTCATCTATATGAAAGATGTTAAATCTATAAGAATATTCACAGAGGAAAATTATCAAATAAAAGAAAATATAATGGGAGATCGCTACAACTGGCAGTTAATGAACATGTACTTTAACAGCTGAGGAGAAAAAATGAAAGCACTTTAAAGAGAGTCCATGGGAAACAGATAGCAGCCATGGTGTTGAGCATGCTTCTAACCTCTCACTTTGCATGGTGCTAGGCACAATTCCACTGTGTTTCATTATGGCTGATGAAGTGCTTGCCAGCATTTTCCAATGTAAAATTATTTCTTTCCAGGAACCTAGTCATACAGTGGCAAATGGGTTTATTAACCACCACACAGATTGGGTTATTTTAGAAAATAAGATGTACTAGTTACTCTCACAAAAATGGGGACTGTTGCCATGTAGCCTTCTTAAATACAAAGCAAAGATGCATCCCTTTAGATCCATCTGCTATATGAATGTGTAATATTTTTTATATTGATGTATATGTAATCTAGCAACATTAATTTACATGTCTCTATCTCCATCTTTGTCTCGCATACATAAACATACACCCACATACACACATAAATAATAAAACAAATATACACACAAATACACATTGCCGTACATAATCCAGAAGGCTTCAGTTCCACAAGGAGCAACAGTTTTCAGGTCTTCTGTGGAAAAAATATTTACTCACAATTTGGGGAAATATTAGAAAAGGTGTCCCACAGCCTTTTCTTGGCTTATTATCATGCTTAGTACTGATACACCTAGATACAACCCAATTACCATTCTTAAAAAATACAACTCAATTTCCTAGTTTCCTTTGCTGGTAGGAATGGTCATGTGACATTGTTCCAACCAATGAGACAAAAGAATCCATAGTGCTTAACTGTTGTGAAAGTTCTAGTGCTTCTGAGGTGCTGAGAGGTTATAGAAACCAAGAAGCATATATCTTAAACCTGACTGGACTTGGTGCTGGAGAAGAAGTATGAAGCCCACCTAAGAACACTGGCTTTAGATGTTCTGTGTTCCGACTGCTCAGGTTAGTTTCTAGCAATTCCTCTATTCCCATGTAGTTTAACACCATAGCACTAGTGGGGAAGAACTAAAAACTGGGTGACTGTTGTTCTTAGAACAAGATAAGTCTGTCTACTCTATCCCTATCTATCCAATATAGTTCTAGGTTAATAGTAGTAGAACAATAAATAAGACAACTGAAGGATATCAAGTAGATACAAATTGGAAAGGAAGAAATCAAAATATTATAATCTCATGGTTTGATCGTATACATAAGTGGTCACAAATGTTTTATCCGTGAACACCTACATCTGATAAACAATTTCAAGTGTCTAGATACAAGATTAACTTTTAAAAAATTCAGTGTCCCTCCTATATACAAATGTCAAATGAATTGAGAAAGAGATCAGGGAAACAAGACAATTTTCAAAAGCCACGAAATTATATAACATATCGTGGGGGTAACTCTCACCAGGCAAATGAAAGACTTGTATAACATATCTTCAAAGATATCAGAAGATGGAAAGACCTCCAATGCTCATGGATCAGTAGGATTAACAAAGTAAAAATGGCCATCATACCAAAATCAATGCACAGATTCAATGCAATCCCCATCAGAATTCCTTCATAATCCTTTACAGTCCTAAAAGACAATCAGTACTCAACTTCATAAGGAAAACAACAACAACAAAAAAAAACATGATAGTTAACACAATACTGAACAATAAAAGAATTTTTGGAGTTATTACTGTCCCTGATTTCAACTGTACTACAGAACCATAGTAATAAAAGAACAAAACAAAACAGGGTATTGGCAAAAAAGCAGACATGTTGATCAATGGAATTGAATTGATGACACAGGCATAAATCCACACACCTATGGACACCTGTGTTTTGATAACGAAACCAGAAATACATAATGGAAAAAAGAAAGCATCTTCAACAAACGTTGCTATTGGTATGTAGAAGCTGTATGACAGTGGGAGTGGGGTGTTTCTACTCCTTTGGAACACTTTCCTCATAGTGGGTTGCCTTATAGTCTTGACATGAGGGTTATGTCTCATTGGAATTAAAGTGACATGTTTGGTTGATGTTCCTGGGATACCTGCTCTTTTCTGGGGGAAGACATGATGGACAGTGGATTTGGATGAAGGGATGGGTAGAGAAGTAGAGTAAATAGTGGAAGTGGGTAGTAAATAGTGGAGGGAAGGGAAGCTGCAATAAGGCCATCTTGTATAAGAGAATAAATATTGTTTTTAAAAAATTATATTGTATAATTTTTTTCAATTAAAAAGAAGGGTTCATTTAGGCTCCCAATTGAGAGTATATGGCTATCTCAGCGTTGCTGGGAATGCCAGGTAACAAGAATGAGAGGCATCAAGTCACATTCTATCTGCAGTTGGTAACAAAGTAGATGAATGATGATGTCCTTCTCACTTCCTCTTTTTCACTCAGTCTAGAACCCTACCTCACAGAACGATAATCTGCACAATCAGGATGGCTCTTCAAACAAATCTCTGTGAAAATACCCTCACAGACCTACACAGTGGTGTTTCTTCTCAGCAATTCTAAGTCCCATCAAGTATACCATGAGAATTATCCATCACAGTTACCCTGAACACTGGACTTTTACATCAATGTTCCACCTGCTTCCCCAAATATATTAATTTCATAATACAAAATGATACCCTCAGATAAGTGTATCTATCACCCCTCATTGAAAAAATTCTCTTTAGAGAAAAAGGAGACCATCACTGAAAACCACAGCTGGACACATGTGAAAATCAGATCATGGAGAACCTCATCCCAATAGATACATCTACATCATAGCTCCTGCATCTGTGGCTCAGGGAACATCTCAGAAGAGTAGGCAGAAAAATTGTAAGAGCTAGAAAAAGGCTGTAGTGTTGGTAGTTTTGCTATCATACAGGCTATCTTTAAGATGGTATTCCAGTAACTATTACTGGGATAGGCAATAAAAAGGCCATTTTATCTGTAACCATTACAGGATCCAATATATTGAAAAAAAATCAACATAATTCTTAGGGAAGTTCTCTTAATTCTAATGATCAATTGCTAACATTTTCTAAGCAAAATGGGTATAATATGGCTTCTCCCACATGAACCTTTAAAACCCACAGAAAGGGGAATATAGTAACATTTTCACAAACAAAAATGTTCTATCTCAAAGACAGTTGTTTACAAGAGGGAAAGTTGCCTCAGCATGTAAGCAACATCATTCTGTGTCCTGTTAACAGTTGTGTCTTTTATCATTTCTCACAGAAGGCATTTGGATTATGCCTTGGCAGGCTGAGAAGTAACATATAGTAGAGTCAGTAAACATAACATCAGTTTTGTGGGTAGGCATTATTGTATCCTTGTTGTTTCGCCAAAGTCTTGGCTTGATTTAAAATCTTGAGGTCTCCCAAGGCATCTTCTTACTCTTTCTCTTGGGGTGTCTGGTCTTGATGGGTTTGTCAACTCCCTTCAGACATTGCATTTGTCTGGTGGTCTCCTGGATGTTGTTCTGGTCAGATGCATTGAAGTGGATGACACCTGTGACTTGGAACAAATTCTGGAAAGACACAAAGACATAAAGCCCTTACCACTAATTAGTCTCTAGATCTTTAGTTTAACAGACACTTATCCTGTGTCTCCTTTAGGTCAAAATGCATTTTGGCATCAGCAGGAGCATTATCTTTTAAAGTTAGCATAACTAAATATAGCATAGTAATTGGAAATTTAGGTATGTGAACACACCTGTTTTTAAAATTAAAATTTTGGAATTAAGTATTTGATGAATAGTAAGGGCTTTAGGAATATTAATATTTTTAAAATCAATTGTGAGTATAAGTACGGTGATCATCACTTTCAGTTGTGATGAGTCCTAGAGAGGACATGCATAAAGAATTGTACAACAAAATCAAGTTCTAGATCTGACATAATGGTATTTTTCTTGAGATCCTTGAGCCTCATGCCATGCCTTGGGCTGTACCCTACAGATTAATAGTAGGAGGTTGGCATTATGCATATCTGTAGTGAATTCCAACGTATATTACTATAAATTTCAGAGCAGAGAAGTTCCAAGACATAGAAATCTGTAGTTGTAGACATCAAGCTGATGTTCATTCACTACTGATTATGTACTAGAGGCTTGGAAATCTATAAAATTATGTGTTTGTGCTGTGTCAAAGATCACCATGAATAGACAGGCTCTCTTTAACTACTTCTCTTTCTATAGTCTGATCATTTATCACACACACAAAGGTGATTAAATGAAAAAGTCAACTCTGATCTTAAAATGAAATTTCTTTCAATATTTCCTTTGAAAGTGAAATCAGACCATGCCTGGTAGATTTATTTTAATGCTAGTATCCAGAAGTCATAGACAGGCAGAGCTATGCAAGTCTGAGACCAGCCTGTTTGCTCATGGAGTTCAGGTACAACAGAGCTACAATGTGAGAACTTGTCTCAAAACAAAAGATAAAAACCAAATATACAAAGCAAGAGATGTCAGAATAAGGATATAGGCATTTCTGTAGACATGGAAGGTAATCATGGGCTCTTGTTATTTCATCTGTACCTCTGGTAGGCATGAGGTGATGTGGAGATGTTTTGACCCTTGTGTTTCTGAGATTTTTAGAGCCTTGGGTGGCTCTATGACCTCTCCCAGAGGCAGACTACAGGTACAAAACAGCAGCATAAGCAACTAGAACTAAACCTTTCAAAGAACATTCTAATACCAAAAGAGCAAGGCACTCAGTGAGTATCTAGGGGCTTACAAATGGTCATGGCTGGGATGAGGCCACAAAGTATAAAGTAGCAGGACCTTTGCCCCAGACTGGTTTGGCAGGAGGCATGTGAATTATGCCTGAAACTCCTGTTCTGATATAATATCCACCATCCAGTGTGCTCCAGGGTACCTGTTGTGGCCAACAGACATCCTAGGAAATCATATAACAATGTAGGCTTGAGCCCTGGAAGATGTCAGAAGTCCAGATGCAGGACTGGCAGGAATGGGCCTGGCCTGTTGCCTCTGAGTCTCCTCCAGCCTCTACTCATGTGTACCTGACACCTAGTTACCACTGCCCACTTGCCCTGCACCTCTTCTTTAGAGACAGGGACAAGTCTCTGAAATCAGGCCTTCACTTGAAGACACCTGACATCAATCTAGATGAAAATTTCCACAGCAGCCTACAATACTATGGCAACTTGTATAGAAAACTCTGTGTGTGTGTGTGTGTGTGTGTGAGTGTGTGTGTGTGTGTGTGTGTGTGTGTATTTCATGCACAGGGTCATGCTAATCTCTGTATCATTCCAATTTCAATATATATGCTGCTGAAGTGAGCACTGCAGAAAAGGTTTTTAAACAACTGAATGAATAAAGATAGAGAATGAATGAAGGAATGCATGGAACTGAGAAAGAAAAGAAAAAAGGGGAAGAGTGAAATGAATGGGTAAATGGGTGAAACAATCAAAGCAACTGTGAATTAAGACTGGGACCCAGAGACTTCATCTGGGTTTCCCCATCAGTAGTCAGGGTGATTACAAAGGGGCAGTAAAAGTGCCAGTGGAAGTGAAAGTGTCAGTAAGGGGGCAGGGCCAATGGCAGGCTGGCACTTCTCCTTCTTGTGGGTGGGGGGGAGATGAAAGACTGGACTAAGGATAATTCAGCTATCCAAACACCTGCTGCACTGGATATGTCTTACATCTTGTCTGCCCCTGGATTTACACAGCCAGCTAAGAAAACTGCTCAGAGTGAGATAGCTTTTCTGCTTGTGGATACAGAAACTCAGGGAGGCATATAACACATCTCAGACATGGTGCCTGCTCTATGCTATGCACCTGGGTGGGCCACATGCATTTGGTAGGCATGGGAAGGCCAGAGAAGATGACAACAGCCAATATGACTTCAGCATAGGGTTACTGAGCTCTTTGCAAGTGCTTACAAGGACACCAAGCTGAGGTATCTTGTATAATGACCCCCCATAGCCTTGATCCATCCTTTGTGGACCTATAAGGAACCTGAGGTTAAGGAAGATGCAAAAGGGAGGAAGGTAGACTCTTACATATGCCTCCTCCTCTCTCACTTGAATCTTAGTCCTAGCTGGGCAGACTCTAAGTGGAGGACCTGTCCCCAAGCTAATAGTTGCCAACTGCAGGTGGTGAGCTCACAGCAGCTCCAATTTCTCACATAAATCTAAGAGGATGGAAACACATGAGTAAATAGGCCTTGCTAAGACAGGATCCTTAGTCTGAGCATTCCCAGGAACTACAAGCAGTTAGGTACTCATCACCACCCCAATGGGTAGACCCTCAATGCACCTGCGTGGTAGCTCCACTGCATTTCTCCAAATTCCAAACTTAATTCAGGCTACATTTAATCTGCTGCCAGATTCAGATCACAAGACCAGGCATCACCTCTCTTTTGTGAGTGGGCAGAGCTAGCACAGCCCTTATGCAGGCACCTGGATCCCCAGCGAGAATCTTGAAAATCTACCAATGAAGCAACTCAGGGAACAGAAATAACCCCAAACAATCCAGTTTTAGTTTTTCCTGCTTAGGGAGTCCTCATTGCTCAATATTGGAGATCTCAGTGCTTGACTTCAGAACTCACTATCCCAAAGAAAAAGAAAATCCCAGGTTACAGGTTGCCATTTGAGCCCAGGAAGCTTGGGTTAAGGATGCTGCTAGAGTGCCTGTTTGTAATTGGCTCCAACATAAAGATGGCTAGACTGAACACTCTTGACCCAGCAAACAGTATACGCACTTACCTGCCCCAGTTTTCTTCCTCCTCTGCTAAGAAAAGTGAAGTGATGTCTGTTTCAGCCTCCCTAAAACCTTGTACATCCTCAATTCCCAAAATAATCCTCAAGGTCCTGTCTTGTCTCTTCATTTTCCCTTTCCTCCACTAGGCCAAGTGGGAGTCAGAAGCAGCTAGACTCAGAGTACAATTCAGTAGCCAGTAGAGACTGGACCTTAGGTAGAACATGATGGTAGAGGAAATGACTGGGCTCTGGAGATGATTGACAGAACAGAGACATTGGAGTACCAGATGAGAGATGCTGGAATGCAGGGGTACCTGCCCGGCCCTGCTTTTGGGAAATGGTTGGTTTTGGGTGGGGCCTGACAAAGGGACTCCATCCTATAAGTGGGAGACAAGAGACCAAACATTTTGTACTTTGTGCCTTGATCACAAAACCTTAGCTTAAAATCTTAAAGTTTTGGTAGCTCCATGTACACCATCCTCCTTTGTTAACCTGAGCTCCAGCCTTGACCAGGTCTGGTTAGAGGCAGGTGCTGTGTTTATGTGGAGAAGCATGAGGAATACCCAGAAGAGCTCTTTCCTCCTTTGGAGCTGGGTGGACTGTGAGAAGTGCAGAAGTAGGAAAAGTGGGAGATGGGAAGACTGGAGGGGGAGAGGGAGGCAGCTGCAGGACAATGACCCAGACAGCAGGCCATGGCCAATGGGAAATCTAAGTGGTTCCTCCCTCCTGTAGAAACTGCCTGTCTACAACAAATGCTGGCTCCTTCCTGACTAAGCAGCCCCCTCCCTAGACTGGACAGGCCTTTTAGCCTTGTTGTTCAAGGCAGCTCTCCAGGTGTAGTCCATTTAGCCCTGGCTTTTGTTTTCACCACCTGATGTGGGGAAACCTCAAGCCTGGAATTTCTCATTAGAATAGCCTGGTTGCTCTTAAGTTATAAATCTTTCATTCCCCACCACATCAAATACATTTCTGCACTGCACAAAACTCCTCCTTGGAGCTATACCTAGCAAATCATTTCTGACCAGGGCCTATGAGGCTTGTTTAGGCTAAGGAATAGACCTCTTGCCTCCTGGGTAGGTCAGCAGTTCAATATGCCATGCTGTCTTCTTGCTCTCTTCCCTTCCTTGGAATGTGTGACATACATTGTGGTTGGGTGGATCTCCAAAACTGGTTCTTCCTTTTTTCCCTGTTGTGGAGAGGTGGGTAGCTGAGCTTTGGAAAGCCCATCTGCATTCCTCCAGCAGTTTTCAGTTTATATTTGAGCTGCAGATTGCCTAGTAAAGCCCTGGGAAGGAGTAGGTTGGGGCTAACCTGCATAGGAAGTCTATTTTCTTGTCAGCATGGCCCAATGACCACCCAGTCAAGAACTTTCACAGGGCCAGCCACAGGTACATAGGGCTTCCACCTGGCTTCCTGTGACAATGCCTCATGTCCTTCTTACTGTATCTATTTTGTAGGGTAGGGAGTCACAGGTTGATGCATTCATTCTAACACCACTACTCCCAGTATACCCTCTTTGGTCTGGGCCCTGATACTAGCCTTCTCCTCAAGGTTGCTATACCTGGCAATAATTCATGAATCAAATCACCAGTGGTGCTATTCTCTTCCTTTTTTTTATTTTTTTCCCCTAGAAATCCATTCAGAACACCCTTTGCCAAGTATGTAGAAAGAGAAGGCTATGTCTAGATACCTGTTTGTGATGGAGCTGCCATCCACAACAGCCAAATGAGAGGCCATAGGAAGCCATCTGCCAGACATAGAGTCAGAAGCTGCAATAAAAAGATGAGTGAGTAAGATGCAGCCTCTGGCCACGAGATGACCACAGACTGTGCTGGGAGAAATCACAATCTCCTAATTTTACAGTTTGATGACAAGAATTGGATGGAAGACCCAACTCAACTTCAGTGGGATTTAATGTCTTTGTGGACAGGAAAGGATGCCTTAATACAAGGGATAACATCTTAATTCAGCCTTAAAGGAGGAAATAGTCAGGGGGACTGCCCTCTCTCCTCTCTGTCTTTCCTCCCCAACCCAACCCCTGCAGATCAACCCTGGAGGATTACACAGATCTCTCCAGTGGATAAAAGACTAAGAACATAGCTCTGTTTCCTTCTCCTTGATTCCAGAATTGGGGACCTAAGAATATTGGGAGAGGCTTTTGAGTAATTTCACAGAAGACTTAATTATGGCTTTCATAGCTACTTTCAGAGAGGCTGCTGGGAGTGAACAATGTTTGTATCTCCCACCCTAAACGTGCAGCAGGACCCTACCTCTCGTAGGATCTTGCTGCAGTGGTTCTGTGACCCACTTTGCCTACAGACATTGCTGCATCTGGCTGTTCATCTGGACCTGCCAGATGTAGTTTGGGCTTTGGTGCTGAAGGGGGGCTGCTGAATACTACAGGATCAACATTGTGACAAAGCCTTGCATATAGCCCATTTCCAGAAACTGCTTTGTGCATGCTTCCTTCCTTCTGGAAGAGTATCATTGTCAGACATAGAGCCATCTCCCCACCTAGAACTCCCACTTAAGAGCTGGAAAGTGGACTGGAGAGATAGCTCAGTGGTTAAGAGCTCTTAACTGCTCTTCCAGAGGTCCTGAGTTCAATTCCCAGCAACCACATGGTGGCTCACAACCACTTGTAATGAGATCTGGCTCCCTCTTCTCACCTGCAGGCATACAGAACACTGTATACCTAATAAATAAATATATATACTTTTTTTTTTAAAAAGCCAGGCAGTGATGGCATAGAACTCAGGAGGCACAGGCAGGGGCATCGCTGTAAGTTTGAGGCTAGCCTGTTCTAAAGAGTGAATTCTAGGACAGGCTCCAAAGCTACACAGAGAAACCCTGTCTCAAAAAACAAACAAACAAACAAAAACTGGAAAGTTTTGAATAGCTCCAGGATCTGAGGGGCAAAGACAGGGCCCAAGTCCCACAAAATGAAGTGTCCTTCCTAACCTATACATTGCTATTCCTCAACTCTAAGTGCATGAGCACTCTATACATCCTTACTAAGTGACTGCGTGAATGATTGTTTCAGAATTTACCCAGTGTCTTCAGTCTGATATGTAGAAATCTACATCTTGATCTAAAGACATCACATTTAGTAACAATTCTATAACACACCTTCTGTGTGCCATACATTAGCCTAGTGGTGGAGTGTACATCTGTGAGGAAAACCAAGGAAGAGTGAGACAGATAGTGAATGTACAAAGTGAATTATGTGTGTGATTAAAGGGAGGGAGTGCTGGGATAGAACAGCAGAGGGAGGGGAATGGGATGTGGCAGGTTGGGGATGATTTTTTTCCTAGGGTGGTCATGGAAGGCTGCAGAGTCAGGAACCTGTGAACAGAGACTTGAAAGAGACAAAGGATGAAGTTGGAATCTAAATCTCTATTACAAGCAGGGTTAAAGAAAGGAAGGAGAATCCAGACCAGATGGGAGATAACAAAGTAAAACTAAAGCCATGGGGCATAAGGAGGGGAGTGACCCCTGTGTACAGACTGGGGCCATGATGAACCCCAGGCAGCTCATCTAAGAAGCCTAGTTGGGGCTCAAATGTAGGTACAGTTTAGGGTTGGCAAGATCAAGTATGTGTATTGGAAGAGTGTGAGTGTTTGGTTGCCATTCAGCAGCCTGACCCCTGAAACATGAATGTTTCCAACATGACTGGAAAAAGTGGAAAGTTTAAGTTCCTTTCCTCTCAGATCTGAGGGTAGTGTAAGAAAGTGGTTTTTTAATAGTCTTGGGATTAGAGAGATTGAGTTGGCTGCTGTGGGATAATCTTTTTGTACATTGTAAAGAAGTGTCTGTGCTTAAGGTTCCTTCTGGTTTAGTAAAGAGCTGAATGGCCAGTAGCTAGGCAGGAGAGAATAGGTGGGACTTCCAGGGGGAGAGAGGAACTCAGGGTTAGAATCTAGGTTGTAGTTAGAGTTTTCCTGCCTGGCCCAGTCAGGACAAATCTCTCTTACCTGCCAGTCCCACAGTCCCTCAGACCCAACCAAGAAAGCACACAGAAACTTACATTGTTTAGAAACTGTATGGCTGTGGCAGGCTTCTTGTTATCTGTTTCTTCTATCTTAAATTAACCCATTTCTGTTAGTCTATACTTTGCCACATGGCTTGTGGCTTACCAGTGTCTTTACATGTTGCTTTTCATGGCGGCGGCTGGCGGTGTCTCTCTCCAGTCTTCTGCTTCCTAGAATGCTCTTCTCTCTTGTCCCACCTATACTTCCTGCCTGGCCACTGGCCAATCAGAACGTTATTTATTTTAACCAATCAGAGCAACATATTTGACATACAGAACATCCCACAGCACTAGGTATGCAAGAGATACCAGCTAGCAAAGACAGACTTGGACATACAGAATGGAGGAGTGGTAAAGAACACCATGTCAAAATGTAGATTAACAGAAACTAGTTAATTTAAGTTATGAGAGCTAGTGGGACAAGTCTAACATAAGGCTAAGCTTTCAGAATTAATGAGTTTATGTGTCATTATTTGGGGGCTGGTGGGCTAAAGAAAGTTTAATGAGAAAGTCCAACTAGACTTGGCCGGGGTCCCTTGAGGGTATAGGGTAGTGTGGTCCTTGAAGAAAATGATCAGTAGATGGCAAACAACAGTCCCTACCCTAATCCAGTCAAGGCCTGGCCTGTTTTCAAGTCATCACATTGTAGAATTGCTGCTTTAGAATGGAGCTAGGATGCCAACTGGTCTACCATCTGACTCCTTCTGGTCTAGCCATAGATCCCCTAACAGTGTCAAATATGTTGGAGCTTTCAATGCAGAGCACAGGCGCAGTATATTGCCTTTTGATCTTCTTATCTGACATTTCTGTTGCTGTCCAGTAAGCTACAACTGGAAAGACTGAACCACACTTGTCTATGGAAACTCAGAAACACAGCATAGTGCAGTTTCTGATCCAGGCTGGTGCACAGGTAGATGTCCACACAATGAATGGATGCACACCTCTGCACCTGTCAGCTGGCTTGGGCCTCAACATCATTTCATCCGCTTTTTGAGGAGCTGGTCCTGAATCTGCTGCAGCTGAATATGGAAGATGAGGCACTTTGTGACCTGGGTAAGAATGTTAGAGATATATGTTCTGTCCGGCATAGCATCCGGACATTTACATTGGGGAAAGAACCCACACCACTTAACAGTTGTCAGGTTGGAGATGTGACTCAGTTGACTGGGTGATGGCCTAGGATGTAAGAGGCTCTGAGTTAAATTCCCAGTACCATTTAAAGTGGCATATATCTGTTATTCAAGCACTTTGAAAATGGAGGCAGGAAGATAAACACATGCATGTCTTCCTCATCTGTACAGAATGTTCCAGGCCACCTCAGGATACATGAGATCCTTCTTAACTCCTCTATTCACCTAAAAAACTGCTGGGACAGAACAGAACTACTTCTTACCAACTGAGACACCTTGAGCTGGTATTTGTCCCAGTCAGCCAATTTACTAAGCAGGTCAGATTGAAGGAACCCTAACATGGACTCCTAACCGCACTGAGTCACTGAAAGTAATGGATGGAAGACAGTGACTGGCGAGGCCTGTGAGAACCCAGAGAGTCATGCCTGAGCACACTGTCTGCACTCAAGTTCACCAAATGTCTGCAGCTGCAAATATACACCTGGTATTTCCAGATCTTAGTTTGTTTGTTTTTGTTGAGAGGCAGAACTCACATTTTCCATACATTAAAAAAAAAAAAAGCAGTTAGTTGGGCAAAGTGGCAGATGCTTCTAATACCAGCACTCAGGAGGCAAATGCCAGGAGAACTATATGGAGTCTGAGGTCAGCCAGATCTACTCAGTGAATTCCCAGACAACAAGAGCTACATAATGAGACACTGTCTCAAAAACCAAATAAACAAAATAATGCAAAACATCTCATACTTACCTTCTATACCCTCAAAGACGTAACAAAGAGTAAAGTAGGCAAATGGATCAGATCACCTCTAAGAAACCCCTAGCCCATGTATGTTGCAAGATTTTTAGGAGAGTCTCAAGCTTTGGGGCAGTCCATACCCAGATCAGGTACTACCTGGAAAGCTAATATGACCAAGTCCCTGCTGGTCTTCAGCTCTGTGCCAAGAGTGCTGCCTAGCAGCATTCCTAGGTTCCTGCTGTAGTATCTCATGTCACTATCTCAGTTTCTCTCCCTTCTGTTTCTCAGCACCTTTCTGATTTGCCCTTTGTTGACCTGAAAATCTCCAGGAAGCCACTACTGTGCACTGTCTGAAGACTGGACAGAGCCCCCACCTTTTCCTGGCTGCAAACTAGAGTAACAGCTGATACAACTGGGCCTCAAAAGATGTGCTATATATGGCCTGGGGCTAGTATAGTCCTATAATTAGAGGAAGAACAAGAAGAAATAAACCAACATAGTTTCTGATCATTTTTTGCTAGAAGAAAGTGATTCCTGTAAGTGAGATAGCTATTAAAATCATAAACATGGCTGTAAGTTGCAAAGAGTGCTGGGAAGGGAAACAATAGCAGAAGGGAGGACAATGAGGGGAGGGGGATCATTCTGGGGTGGCCCAGGGATGCTGCAGATGCTTGTCATATAAATTAGGATATAGGCTGAGCGAAGAAAGGGACGGAGCACTCAGGGAAGGAAAAGCAAGCAAGACAGCTGGATTCTATAGGTTGAGTGAGTGGTTGAGGGAAAGACAGAACAGATCATACAGAGCCTTCTGTTCATGGTCACAAGTACTAGTGGAATGATCACTGACCCAACCAAAAAAGGAAGGGGACACCATTGTTAGAAAAAGGGAAAACTAAGCATAGGCAAGTGCTTTGTCCTGTCTTACTTAGGGTTTCTATTGCTGAAGAGACAACATCACTATAGCAACTCTAATAAAGCAAAGCATTGAATTGGGGCTGGCTTACAGGTTCAGAAGTTTAGGCCATTATCATCATGGTGGGAAGCAAGGTGGTACACACACAGACATGGTGGTGGAGAAGGAGCCAAGAGTTCTACATCTGGATCTGCAGGGAGTAGAAACAGAGAGTAACATTGGGTCTGGCTTGAGGACCAGAAACCTAGTGACACACTTCTTCCAACAAACCCACACCTACTCCAACAAGGCCATACCTCCTAATAGTGTCACTCCCTGGAAACCAAGCATTCAAATCTATGAGCCTATGGGGGCCAGTCTCATCCAAACTACCATAGTCCCAGGTATTCACAAGTCTTGTCCACTGAGTGACAATGGTCATGACTCTGTCTGGGATGCCAAGAGCTGATGGCTTGACCAAGCAGGGTAGAACATAGGAAAAGCTTCAGTACTGGGCTTCCCCAAAAGAACTGGGACTGGTCTGCCTCTAGGCCCAGGCCATGCAGGGGATCAAAGTAGCCATTGTGGGGGCTCAGAAGGGCCTGGAGACAAGGCAGGAAGTTTTTGGCACTTCCATGTCCTCCCTGGCTGCTGGAGCTTAGCTATAGAAAGAACTATAAGAACATGCATTTTCCATTCCCCTCCCCATCTATGCTTGGGAATGGATATCAGTTGGGGGTTTGTGAAGCAGGATGGAGCTACCAAGTTGTCTACCTTCATAGCAATGTGAGAATCCAGTGTGGATGAAGGTGCAGCCTTGGGCCTATGCTCTTTGAGAAACTTCAAGAGCACTGCCCAGTCAGTATGCAGGACTGTGGCTCTCCACAGCAGGAAGGAAATGGGTCTGTGGCTTAACCTGCTCTTGGACTGGAGAGAACAGAGGTGACCTATGTGGCTGGACAGGCAGGGCTGCCCCTGGGTAGGCAGGAGGTTCTGTCCAGCATTTCAAGACCCCTAAGAGAGGGAAATAGTGACTCTTTGTCTAAACTGATGGGCTGAAGCAGAGGGGACAAGGAGGGCACTGGGCACTTCCCTGGGACAGTCTGCTCAGGAGGGCAGAGGGGCTGAAGAGCTGCAAGCTTAATCCCTGCTTTCATTACTCTGGTTTCCTGTAGTTTCTCAGAGATGCCGGCTCAAGAGCAAAATGTTTTCCCAGTATCAGAGAATACAGTAGAGCTGTGGAGCCCTGGAGGCAACTGTTTGCCAAAAGAGTTCCCATAAAGCTGGTTTTTCTGAGCTACCACATGGAAGTGACAGCTGTTGGTTTGGGTTGCAGAGGTAATTAGATATATAGCCAACCCCCATCCTTTCTGACATCTTGACTTGGCTTGCCTGCACCAGTCCTTTGCTTTACCTTTAACGCTCACTACTCAAAACTACCAGAAACTGCCTTGCCTCATGAAGGAGAGTTCCAAATTCTAATGTTATTTCTCTAAGGATAGTGAACAGTGCTGTGCCACAAAGGATACTGCCCAGGCCCACTGGGACCCCTTTGTTCCCAGAACAAGTTGTGGTACATGGAAATGAAACCATTTGTTTTTATTAGAATAAACTGCAGCTGTGACATGGCCCTAGTGTTTTGGTTGGCTGAAGGGGACTCAAGGGGCAGTATTTTGAGTTCAAAACAGTGGACAAGTGCTTTTCTCATTGCCTTCCAATAGAACCTAGGAAAAGTTCACAGCATCCTGAGTGTTACTTTAGAAAGAGCAGCACTGCACAATATGGCAACCTCTCTATTTTGCATAGACTTAAAGTCAGAACAAAATAAACAAAACAAAACAAAGAAAGAAGTGCAGGAGATGTGGCTCCACTGTTAAGAGCACTGGCTGGTCTTCCAGAGGACCCGGGTTTAATTCTCAGAACCCACATGGCAGCTAAAACAACTGTCTGTAACTCCAGTGATCCAACATCCTTACACCAATACACATAAAATAAAATTAAAATGGACAACAACAAAAATTCCACAAATACATGAAAATCCCACAATACACAATACACAATTCTGCCATTGTATGGGAGGGAATTTTCCCACCTTAAGACACAGGGCAGGGTTCAGCAGATCCACTGAACTTAAGAAAAGAGAAAGGTGCTGGGCGATGGTGGACATGCCTGTAATCCCAGCACTCGGGAGGCAGAGCCAGGAGGATCTCTGTGAGTTCAAGGCCAGCCTGGTCTGCAGAGTGAGTTCCAGGAAAGGTGCAAAGCTACACAGAGAAACCCTGTCTCGAAAAAACAAAACAAAACAAAACAAAAAACAAAAACAAAAAAAAAAAAAAAAAGAAAAGATAAAGGTGAGTTAAAGCCAGTCAAGGCTGCTGGGGGAGCAACAAGGAAACTCATCAAAAGGCATGGACTCTGCATGGAGGTCTCCAATCTACTTTTTCCACGTGAGAAGCACCCTCAGCACCTTCAAATATGTGGTGGGTTTCATCAGGAGCAGCCACAGTGGGCTCCTCTGCTGTCAATTTATCTTCATTGGTGTCTAAAAAGAAAGACATGAGTTTTGAGGCAGATGTCACTAAGTCTGTCTGAGGGCCCAGCCAGTTCCACAACTTAACACTTGTAGCTCTCAAAAACCTCTTAACTCACCCAGGCCTGGTTTCATCATGCAGTAACAGTTCTTGCTGAGTAAGTATAACAATCAAGGATTCAATCTCAGCAACCTAATCATCAACATTCTCTTCTGATCTCCACATGTAATCATTCTAAAATCTCACCATATACACCAAACAAGTTTTGAAAAATTAACTAGCCGAAAGCAGTAATGAACTGAGAATGGTATGGAGAAAAAGACATACACCAGGATATCCTCCCTCAACACATTTGTGCCAGGATTAGAAATGGTTATGAGGTCAGCCTTGGTCATGCCAATGTCTGTCTAGTAGGGCCAGCATGCAATCCTGTGGGTTAGGAATGATGTCAATTTTCATCTCTTTACTGCTTCCAACTTAAGAAAGTCTCTCAGGATCACATAAAGAAACTTTTCCAAGGCCTGGAAATCCTTATTCAGAGTCATATTATTCAATTTGTCCAAATAGGCCCTTTTAAAATTATGACATAGCTTTGGGATCAACTCCTGGATTATTCCTCTCAATCAATCTCACTAAAAGTCACAGAACATTTCAATTCTCCTGTAGCATGAATCTTAAAGATACTTGTTAATAAAATCAAACCTGAGGCCAATTATTGGGGTGAATGCTAGAAGATCAGAGAAACAGAACAAACCACAGCTACCTCACCTCACCAGTTCCTCAGATGATCCTGTTTCCTCAGACTGGAAGCCTCTGAGTCCTTATCCATATGAATCTCAGCTGAACTGTGCTGCTCAAAGCTTGAAAGCTTGACCAGCCAAATGCTTCTAGTTTCTGGTCTTCATGCCTTATATATCTTTCTGTTTTTGCCATCACTCCCTGGGATTAAAGGCTCACTTCTTAGGATTAACGGTGTGTGTCACCATGCCTGGCTGTTTCCAATGTGGCCTTGAACACACAGAGATCCAGAGGGATTTCTGTCTCTGCAATGCTAGGATTAAAGGCGTGAGTGCCACCATTTTCTAGCCTCTGTATCTAGTGGCTATCTGTTCTCCGACCCCAGATAAATTTATTAGGGTGCACAATATTGGGGGAACACAATATCACCACATTCTTCCACTTCTATAAAGCTTTAAAAATATCACAGGACACTCAGATCTGAAGTATTAGAGACCAACTCCCAATGAAAAATTTCCTTCTTTGAATAGAAAGCAGTGATTATAGGAAACATAAACTAAACCATTTCTGCCTTACAGAAAAAGGTCTCCACCTCTTCCTCAGGCATCTAAGAATCAAAGTATCATGTATTACCATAGACCATACAATGGCTGCCCATTTTCAAATCCAAGAGATCACCTGTTTCAATTAAGTCCTTATGCACAGGCACAGGTTAAACTGTGTATTGGAGCTCAGCTAGGTGGCTTAGACAACACCTGACAATATATCTTGTAAAATATCCAGAATTATAGTTAGCTAAATTAAGAAATACACACAACAACTATACACATATAAATGGGTTATTTGTTAACTAGACCTTCTTCATCATTTGGGCAAAGGACAAACTTTAAGAGAAATAGTAGCCATGTCTCTGTGCTGCTCCCCAAGGAAATAAGTGGACGAAACAGTTGTGCAGTTGTATGATATATTGTGAACCCTAACAAAATTTGCCTGAAGATCAGAGGACAGAACGAGCCACTAGATTAAACATAGAGGCCAGGCAGTGGTGGTACACACCTTTAATCTTGGCACTTGGGAGGTAGAGATCTGTCTGGATCTGTGAGTTCAAAGTTACCCTGGACTACATGAGATTGACTCAGTCTAGAACAGAAAACAGCCAGGCAGTAGTGACACACAACTTTAATCCCAGTACTGGGAAGCACACACACCTTTAATCCCAGGAAGTGATGGCTGGGCGAAGAAAGTTACATAAGGAGACAGGAACTAAAGACTTTTTGGCTAGGGAACCCCTTTCAGCTAGAGGCCTTCAGCTAGAAAGCCTTTTCAGGCTGAGGAGTTGGTGAGGTAAGAGGTGGTGGCTGTGGCTTGCTCTGCTTCTCTGATTTTTCAGCTTTCACCCTAGTATCTGGCTCAGGGTTTTTATTATTATTATTATTATTATTATTATTATTATTATTATTATTATAAGGCTATTTATGATTTGAATAACATGCAGTACCACCTAGCAGGGCAAGAGAACCCCAGGACAAATGTGAGGAGGTGCTCAGGGAGCAATTAAATCAGGACAAAGAGCCGAAAAGGTAAAAGCTCCACCATGACTGTTCACTGTGAAGACTCCCGTAGGCTCTAAACACAAGTAAAATATTTGCTCAAGCTGCCTAGCCAGCCTAGTCACTGCAGACCATGGTGGGAAGGGAAACAGAAGGGGAGCAAGTGCCACAATACACCTTCCCACGACCCAGCATCTAGTCACTGCTGTGGGGACCAGAAACTTCCATAACAATCTGAGTTCTTGGGAGAGGAGAAACCTATGAATCTTCCTGTTCCTGTCCTTGCCCCATTTCTCTTCCTCATCCACTAGCAGCACAGGAATAATCTACAGAAGGAGAACTGGGCGGGTTCAAAAATCCCCGCTAATCATTGGGCCCCTCCCCCAAACCAAGAACTTTGGGAAAAGATGTCCAGAACAGGTGGCAGGGCCAGTATTGTCCAGCAATGCTGAATAATGCATGGAGCAGACCTGCAGTGAGCAGATGCTTTAGACCTAGCAGCTTCGTCTACAAGGGCAAGGCAAACAAGGCTGTGTGCGGTGTAGACGTCTCCAACCGACGGCGGTGGCCACCTGGGCAGAGCAAGTTAGGCTTGCCTTGGGAGCTGCTAATCTAGTCGCCCCGGGGAGACTTCCCTCGGGCTTTGCGGCACATAGTCAGGTGCAGCTGGAGACTTTCCGGGCACACCACCTCACAGGGCGCCTGGCTGACGGGAGCCTTTGGGACAACAGATAGGATCATGGGGAGGCTCCAGGGAAGGCGTCCCCGGGAACGGCCAAGGGCAAGCCGACAAGGCTTTACTTAGCACGACAGAGTGAGGTGTCCGGGATAGACTCCCACACACAAATTGACCTGCCCAGGGGGTGACTGTAAATGGGGTGACGCTCACGTGCACAAGGATCTCCATTAAGTCTGGGAGTCACAGCTCTGGTCCCTCCCTCTGATTCCTTTGCTTTAAAGGAGTGGCATCAAGCCGTCCAACTGCAGATGCCCGCCCCCTTGACCTCTGAACGTCAGGGTCGCACGTTGTGGAGGGGGCGGGGAGTAGCTGAAACCTGTACGTAGCTGGAAGGTTTTCTCCGGCTGCCAGAACAGGAAGGAACCTCAATGGGGCTATTGCAGTTTCTTCCTACGTTGTCGTGGCAGGGTCTGGTGCCAAGGTAAGGGAGAACCTCAGCCTCAGCCCTTTTCTGGCCAAGGATGTGGGAGTACAGCCAGGAGCTAGTGGTAGTGCTGGACATTTTGACTGAGTTCATTCTAGAGGCTGAGGACAGTGTTAGTGGGGGAGGGGAATGTAACAGTGAACACAAAGAAAAGACCCAAAGCTGCCTTCCTTTCCAGTGATTTGAAATAAGGAAGACAGGCTGGGATCTAGCTCATTTAGCAGAGTGCTTGCTTAGCATTCACAGAGCAATAGATTCGATCTATGTATCTAGGACATGGTGGTACATACCTGCAGTACCAGCACTTAAGTGGTAAAGGCAGGAGGAACAGTTCAAGGTCATCTTCAGGTACATCTTGTCTTTAAAAAAAAAAAATGGAGCAGGAAAAAAAAGTTGTTCTAGACCTAGGCCACAGGTCTAAATGTCTTGACTATAGGCCTGTCCCTTCTCTGTGACCCTGTAAGGGTACTGTACTTCAGCCCCTCTCAGGACAAAATGCTCCTGTCTTCTGAAGGAGACCCCCCTACACATAGTGGGGGCTTCCTCCTGGACACTTGACTAGGCACAAACCACGCCCAAACCCCTGTTTTCACAGACAGAGATCTTTGTATTGAGTAGGGAAGAAAAGTTAAAATGGCTGCTTTGCTTTCAAGACTCGGGCAGAAAACAACATCAGATGTCCTTGCAGATGTAGCTTTAAGAATTAAAACATGGAACCGGGTGTTGGTGGTGCACGCCTTTAATCCCAGCACTGGGGAGGCAGAGGCAGGTGGATCTCTGAGTTCGAGGCCAGCCTGGGCTACAAAGTGAGTTCCAGGAAAAGGCACAAAGCTACACAGAGAAACCCTGTCTCGAAAAACCAAAGGAAAAAAAAAAAAAAAAAAGAATTAAAACATGGGAGGTCTTTATTAGAATGGGCTAGGATACACTGGTATATCTTAATTGGGCATGTTAATTAGACAAACCAAAGGGGGCTCTTGACTGGGTGTTGGTAGTCAGCTCCAGTAGGAAGAAGTGTCCAAATAACAAATCAGATCTTGGCAGATAGCTTTAGGAATATAGTCTAATGGTCTAAGCAAGGTAGAGGGAATTGGTTTAATTAGGCAAGGCTGCCAGAGCCACACACTCAAGTGAGCTAATGTCCCTTCACTCCCCTTTACCCAGGCCCACACTAGGTTCCTGTCCAAAGGATTAGGCCACAGGGACACACAGGGAACTGTGGAGAGGAAAAATATTTATTCAATCAGAGGGCTTTTGAAGGCACCTGGTCATATGTCAGTATAAAAAAGCCTGTAAATGACAAGGAGTGGAGACATGGAGAACAGGTGTGAAGAAAGAGGGAGAGGGAAAACATCAGATCGCATGATACAGCTGTCAGGCCGGAAACCTCCACCCCTCTTTGGAATAGGCACGTAGACAGCTCTCTCACAGCCTAGGAGCCTCTTTTGTTTGGTTTAAGCAGGGATCAGTCAGAGCTGTAAGAGACTGTGCTCCCTTGCCATTCAGATTTCTCAAACTCATATTCATCTGTAGAGGCTTCCTTGCTGAACCTGGATGTGCGAGTACAGCAAAACCCAGAAGAATGCAGAAGTCAGCTAGAAGAGTAAACCTGAACCCCTGCTAGTTCTGGGCAGAAAAAGAAATGAGCAGGGAGCAGGCAGGCAGTGCACTCCTTCTGTTCCCATATTGTCACAAAACCATACATTTCCCATAGCCAGGCCTAGAAAGAAAAAGAAGGCCATGATGATTACCATTGTCTCTGCCTCAGCAGGTTTGGCTTTCCTACAAGAAGGAAGGCAGGGTGATACTAGGAAGTCAGAGCTAGCCTTGCCTTCACATAGCATAATTTCCAAACCCCAGGACACTCCTTGGGAGATGGTTTCCTGAGACTGTCATCCTGTGTACTCCAATCCATTTCCACTGCCCCCTGCAACCTCCCTTGTGTACCTCAGCCCCACCAGCAGTAGCATGAAACTTGGAGACTATGGACTCTGATTTTTCTTTTCTTTTCTTTTTTTTTTTTTTTTGGTTTTTTGAGACAGGGTTTCTCTGTGTAGCTTTGGAGCCTGTCCTGGAACTCACTCTGAAGGCCAGGCTGGCGTCGAACTCACAGGTATCTGCCTGCTTCTGCCTCCTGAGTGCTGAGATCAAAGGCATGCACCCATGGACTCTGATATTGTTATCCCTCACTATACTGAGGGACATCTCTGGGTCTCTTAATTAAATCCTATCTGATGTCAACAAAGTCCCTCATGGCCCTATTCACTTGGGCCCTAAGCACATGCAGAGGCTGGCAAGGTATTGGAATAGGTAAAGAGGTACATGATGGTGATGAACCAGGTATCATGCTTAAAGACCAGAGAAAGGTAGTAGTACTCTCCTGCATTGCATAGCAACAGCAGGGGAGCAAACAAGCCTGACAGCCAGTGAAAGAGGCAGCCAGCAGCAATCCTTCTCAGGGCTGTAAGGAAGAGGAAATGCCTCAGCCAAGGTTGGTCTTCAGAAACCTTTGGGTCTGGGAAAATCCTTGTAGGCCTGGTTACCTTTCAGAGTGTTGATAGCCAGGGGTTCAGTGATGGTACCTGTAAGATACTTAACTTTTTTTCTTTCTTTGAGAAAAATTCTCATGTATCCTAGCTGGCCTCAAACTATAGTAGCCAAGAATGACCTTGAACTTCTGGTCTTCCTCTTCATAACCCATTGATAGGATTACAGTTTTGAACTACCATACTTGGCATATGAAATGCTCTGGATCACACTCATGGTTTCATGTTAATTACACAATCAGTCCTAACAAGAGTCACATCCCAAGTCCCAAATATTGGAGTAGATCTTTTGTTCTGTGTAGATACATGTGCATTTTCACACACATTCATACTTCTGTCTTGTTACTCACCTAAGAATTGTATACATGGCCTGGAGAGATGTCTAAGTGACCTAGAGTACTACTCTTGCAGAACACCTAGGTCCAGTTTTTTTGTTTGTTTGTTTGTTTGTTTGTTTTCAGAGACAGGGTTTCTCTGTAGCTTTGGAGCCTGTCCTGGATCTCACTCTGTAGCCCAGGCTGGCCTCGAACTCACAGAGATCCACCTGCCTCTGCCTCCCAAGTGCTGGGATTAAAGGCGTGCGCCACCACCACTCAGCGCACAATTCTCAAATAGTCTTAATAAAAACCCAGAGCCAGATATCAGGCTGAAAGCTGAAAGATCAGAGAAGCAGAGCAAGCCATAGCCACCACCTCTTACCTCACCAACTCCTAAGCCTGAAAGAACCAAGTTCTGGTCTCCTCCCACCTTATATTCCTTTCTCTGTCCAACCATATCACTACCTGTCTCAACCTTCCTAGTGCTGAGATTAAAGATGTGTGATCCCAAGTGCTGGAATTAAAGGTGTGTGCCACCACTGCCTGACTCTGTTTCTCTTTTAGACTGCATGAATCTAGTGTAGCCCAGTGTGGCTCACAGAAATTCAGATGGATCTCTGCCTCTGCCTCTGCCTCTGCCTCCTGAGTGCTAGGATTAAAGGTGTGTGCCACTACTGCCTGACTTTCCTCTGATCTTCAGGCAAGCTTTATTTCTTGTATTACAAACAATATGTCTCCACAGGGTAATGCACTCATATTCACACACTGCCACAAACATTACACATAATTTAAGAGTAATTTTAGAAATCTTAGCTGGACATTGTGGCACATGAACTTGAGGAGCAGAGGCAGGTGGATCTCTGAATTCAAAGCCATTCTGTTCTATATAGTGAGTTCTTGAACAGCTAGAGCTATATAGTAAAATCCTGTCTCAATAAAAGAAAAAGCAACAAAGTAATAATTTTAAAATCCAAAAACAAAATATTTCATACAAGTTATGCATAAATTATGTCTTCATTTGAAAAAGAGTGGTTCCTTAGTACTTTGTTTTGTTTTGTTTTTCTTGCCTTGCCCTGCTACAGATAGAACCCACGAGTAACACGAGGAGCCCTCTACCCAGCCGTACTATCATATTTTCTTGGTGTTTCTCTTAGAGCTGTTGATTCCACAGGTCTGTACTCTATCCTCTACTTACCCACACGAAAACCACTGTGAGGCTCAGTCCTAACCAAAGACATTGAAATTCAAGAAAAAGAACAGGAATGAAGTAGCCTCCTATAAGAAAGAAAAGAGAGACTTAGACTTGGCACCTGGCCCGCTCTGGGCCTCAACCTCGTCACTATAAAACAGAAGAGATGTTTCCAGCCTGAAAGAGGGTGCATAGGCCCATGTAGATCCAGCTATGCAGAAGGTTCCCCATGTTGTCCACATGCCACCTTTGGTTTTGCTCTAGAATCTGGCTGAGTCCATCCTTGGAAGCTGAGGTAGCCTTACTCCAGGTACTGGGATGTGTCCAAATAAGAAAACATGTACAATTTTTTTTTTCTCATTAGTCATTCACTCAATGTCTTTTTCACTCCTCTTCATTTAAATACTAAGTTCATGGTTGTCACTTTGTTATCCTTGTATCTGTTTATTGGAATCTGGGCTGTTTCCATGTCCTCGCTCTTGTGAGTAATGTAGCAGTAACCCTGTGTGTGCACAGAAGGGTGTAATATTATATAACCACAGAGACATTTGGCTTCCTGGACAGTCACCCAAAGTTCCTCTACAATGGTGGGGCATCCATCTTCAGCCTACAGGTCCAGAATATCTGACAGACTTTTCAGTGAAGCAGGAAATTTGAAGGACAACATGCTTTTGAGACAGGGCCTCTAGCCAGCCCGTCACTGACTAGATAGACCAGCCTGGCAAAGAATCAATGATATTCATATCCTTCTGCCTCTGGGGGTGTAGTAATGACTTTAGTCCTAGCTCCACCATATCTTTTCCCAATATTAGCCATTTGGACCAGGCTGAGAAGCACTAAGCTTTTATTTTAACTTTCAAATTACATGACTAAGGATGATGAGTACTTTAAAACATATGATTTAGGTGGTTGTAAGAAAGCCCCAGCCTTAAGGAACACTGCTTGCTCTTCCATAAGATGGTTGGTTCTCCGCTCCCACATTACAGCTCACAAATGTAACTCTGTCTCGGGTATCAGATTCTCCCTGCTATTTTCTGTGGTCACATCCATACATGCAGGCCAAACATACATATTTAAAAAATAAAAATGATTATTTTAAAACAAAATATTTATATACACGTGTGTATCTATCTCTCAGATAGATACACACACAGGGGTGTGTGTGTGTGTGTGTGTGTGTGTGTGTGTGTAGATAGGTAGGTAGGTAGGTAGATGTTTTTTGGTTTTTGTGCTTTTTTTTTTTTTTAAGTCTGCTTTCACTTCATTCTCCTTTTTATGTATTCTCTTGCTCCCAGATTTGGAGACAGAACATGATGTGCACCCAGCAGTCCAGCTTTGAGCTCTATTTTCTGTTACATTTAACCCCACCTCACCCTAGGCTCCTTGCCCAGGTGCTGGGATAAGAGCAGAAACGCACAAGGACCCACCATTCTTGCCCCTAGCTGTTAACAGCCATCCTGGGTAGAACGGAAGGAGTTCCAGTGAAGGATGAAAACTGCTTCCAGGTCATCTTCCCAACATGCCCACTGCTGTGATCAGCTCTGGGTGGTGTGCTGGCCTGAGTCGGTGGCTGCGATGCCTCCGACTGACTTAGGAGGACAGGGACGTGAGGGCGCTGCTGGGGGTCCACGGTCATCATAGAGGCCAAAAGCTGTCGCAAGGCTGAAGAATACCTGGGGCTCTGTGGGATGCTGAGTTCATTCTGCACAGCAGGGGCCACCCTGTCACCCTTCTGGAACACCATATCATAAGGGCCTTCCCTAAACATCATGGCATAAAGCACACAGCCTAGGGACCAGACATCAGTCCGCTCATCGATGACACAGTGGCACTGCACAGAAAAGCTCAGGTGCCCGGTAGGAGATGGTGCACCGCTGGGCCGCCCAGCCCTGTAGAGCTAGGGCCTCGCTTGAGCCCTCCACCTGGATGGATTCATAGAACCCAAGTCCATTAAAACTGGCTGCCCCTCATCACCAAGTAAAATATTGGTGGGCTTCAGGTCCCTGTGCGCATAACCTTTGGCATGAATAGCTTCAAGGCCTCTGCAGATACCCAGCAACAATGGAAGGATTTGGTCTTCAGTCAGGAAGTTGCCTTGGTCCTTCAGCCTTTCTATCTCATTCCATAGTGTACCTCTCTTGAAAAAGGGTAGTAGCAGCCAAGCTTCATGCTTAGCACCTCGTTCTTTCAGACAGTAAGCCATGAGGCGAAGGATGTTGGGAAGCTGGAAGAGGCGGTGCATGTCTGCCTCTCGCTGGGCCTCTTCCTGGGCCTGCCCTCCCCCAGTTTATGGATGAAGAGGTAACACTTATTGTCAATGATGACAGTTCCCCGGGAGCAGACACACAGTGCATGGCCCATAATGTCTCAGTCATCCTCTTCAAGGATGGTCTATCTTCCAGGGAGAGCAGGCTCTTCCAGGCGATGGGCTGGGGGCCCCGCAGAGCATGCAGGCCTCTTCCTTCCACCACAGCACACCTTCGGCCAGGTCCCGCTCTCTCGCCCATCCGGCATGGGATGGCTGGGCAGGAGGTGCGGGACTCGAGCCCACCCTCTGCTGCCCAGGACCGACTCTTCACTGACCTGGCTCGGGCCTGAGCAAAGGGCGGTTTTTGTGCTTTTGTTTAAGGAAATCTCTGTAATTTTTAGATTATGCCATTTTTGTATTGGATGTATAGGATTTCATATGTTTATATTAAGCATTTTGATATGTTTATATCAGCATTTTATATCTGTATACTGATGATTTCTGAGAAGAAAACATGCTAAATGTTTATCTGACTTTACCTGCCACTCCTGTGTATACTTCTCTGACCTTTTGCAGATTTTTACACCATGGAATCCCTTTGTCAACTGCCTTGTTTATTTTCTGTTCTCCTGGATTCTCTTGCAGACCGTATTTGCTTTTGTTTGAACTAATAATCATTTAGTCATATTTTTCATCTATGTATAGACCACTATTTTTCCTAGCACAAAATGTTCAAAGGTCTCTCTTTTACTGGGTTCATATTTAACAACCCATTTTCCTAAATTGAGTATCTCAGTATGTTTTTCATTGCTGGGTTTCTATGTTCTCTTCTCTTTTTTGTGGTGATATTTTGTTTGGACTCTCAAATAAAATTTTCCTTAAGATCAGAGCCAGCCACTAGATTAAACATAGAGATCAGGCAGTAGTGGTACACATCGTTAATCCTAGCACTCAGGAGGCAGAGGCAGAGATCCATCTAAATTTCTGTGAGTTCAAGGCTACACTGGGCTACACTAGATTCATACAGTCTAAGGCAGTGGTGGCACACACCTTTAATTCCAGCACTTGGGATCACACACCTTTAATCTCAGCACTAGGAAAGTTGAGACAGGCAGTGATATGGTTGGACAGAGAAAGGAATATACGGTGGGAGGATACAGGAACTTGGTTCTTTCAGGCTTAGGAGTTGGTGAGGTAAGAGGTGGTGACTGTGTCTTGCTCTGCTTCTCTGATCTTTCAGCTTTCAGCCTGATATCTGGCTCTGGGTTTTTATTAAGATCAATTAGGATTTGTGCAACACCTTTCTACATTTTTTTCTTCATTCACAGGACCATACTCTCTGTCTCTGGGGCTCTGTATGATGATTTGAAGTCAGGTCTTGTGATACCACCAGGAGTACCTTTTCTTTGGGTTAATTTTGATTTTTATGGTTTTTCTCTTTCTTTTTTTTCTCTCTCTCTTTTTTTTTTTCTTTCCGTGTTTACTTTTATGAAGAATGTCAGTTTTAGCCAATGGGGATTGCATCAATCTGTCAGCTGCTGCTAGTAACATAAATAAGCCAGTACATTTTTCTGTCAGAGTGTGTTGAACTTTTGTACTATCGATTTTATTATTTTTCTGTGTGCCTTAGATGACTCCTCATAAAAGTCATTTACCTCATTATTTAAGTTTATTCCTAGAATTTTTTGAAAAAAGTAAAGTGGGTTCACTAATTTGTCTTTGACATTCTCATTATAGGTGTATAGGAAAAGTAGTGATTTTGTGTATTTTGTAATTTTCAATAATACTTAAAGCACTTGTCAAGTCAGTGAGCTTCCCAGGATGACCGTAATAAGTTATTTGTGTGATCACATCATCATTACAAAGGCCTTTGATGCCTTTCTGTACTACCAGTATCTCCTTATATTCTTTTTTCTTATTCAAATTTCTCTAGGCCACATCTATTGATCTGGATGAAATAAGACCTACACATGCCTTTTCCTCTTCTAACTGTGTTCCTACTAATGGTTTTTGTCTCTAGGACAAAAACTAGGTGTGGCAATGGGACTCTTTACTCTGTTGAGCTGTGTTCTATTTCTTTCTAGATCCGTCAGGAGTTTATCACAAAATCTTGCTGACCTGTGTCTTATGACATTTTCATTTCTACTGAGATTTTCATCCTCACTTGTCTCTATTTACTTCGTTATTGTTTTCTTCGTTTCACACACACACACACACACACACACACACACACACACACATATTCTGGTTTGTTAAATTGCTGGCAATATTTTTCTTCCCTCAAGTTGGAAATAGTGGGGTTTTAGTTTGATGTATTGGATTCTTCATATAAAATATCCTATTTCCTGTGTTCTTATGGATAATTTCTCTCTGAGATTTCTGTGTATACTTTGCAGCTAATTATGTTCTGCAGTGCTGCTTGAGTGAATAACATGTTTTATTTCATAATATTCTTCAAATGTACTTCCTTCTCCATGAATTTGAGGAACCAATGTTTGTGGATGAAATGAAATGGTTGACTGTTATTTTCTCTCAATACACTAACTAAATATATACCTGCTAATTTTTTTTTTCTCCTGGAGAAATGTGGACAAGACCTCTGATATCATTATGGTGTTTGGGACTTTTTATGTGGTTTGGCATTTTCCATAACAGAGTCATATTAATTTTAGGTTTGTGTCTTGATACCTTGATGTGAAATGTCAACAAGAATTCTGGTCTTTGTTCCTGCAACAAAAACTTAGAGAAGAATTATCAGCGAGAATGGCCGTATCTCCAGTGAATGGACCCCAGGTCAGTGTCCTGTCTGCATTACTTTGAAAATTGCTTTTATATTTGAAACCATGTGAGCTTTTCATTCTCTGCCTTGGGATAATGTCATCAAAAGTATTTATTTCTTATGATTGTCTTTCTTTTACTTCCCTTATAAACAAGATGTATTTTTCATGGTATTAAAACCTGCAAAACTGAAAGGGATTTCATTGTGAATGATGATCCAAGAAATATAATGATGCCTAGATGAACTTTTTTTTTTTTTTTTTTTTTTTTTTTACTGAAATGGGAAGATCTCATTTCCTACATAGGTTGCATTTCAGGGATGATCAAGTTTGAGAATCAGGGTTTTGGAAATGTCCATGCAAATTCATGTCACTTTTTGCTGTTATCACTTATTTATATATGGAAAATTAAAATTAGAAGAAACTTGCTCTGTTGAGTCCTAAGTATTCTTTCAGCACCATAGCAAGCTCAAATGATGGACGGGGTGTGTGCCTTGCTCTTGTCATGAAACTGATGTATCTGTGAGGAGATGCAGATTGCAGTATACTGGTTTCTCTCTTTGGTATTTGATATCAGGCAGTGATAATGTGTATGTTTTTTGTTTGTTTTTGTTCTTTTCTTGTTTTGCTTTGTTTGTGTTGAGTCCTGAAATCTATTTGTCCTAGTTTAGTTGCTACTAATATCTTTCTTTTGAAACCAGTTTTTAGTGGTAAGTTCTCAATAGACAAAAAAGTACTTTCTCTTTGTATATCGTTTATTTTTCCAAGAGGATACCATCGTGAAAGCACAGTCTGTCTGACCTCTATCTTATATTATGTAGACTATATCGGAAATAATTCTCTAGAGAGTATTTACTTGTTGCTCTGCATAAGCCATCAATTTTCAAGTGTAAATGAGTTCTCTCTTTAATGACTTTGTTCTCTTCTCTACTTTTTGAAGTAGTTGTCCAACTTATGTTTTTCCTTTCTCTGAAGCTACTGTATTGCATAGATAGAGATGTTGAAGAGAAGTTGATATAGATTTCCATTTCTGTCTCTAAATATATATATTATATATATATGTATATATACACATTACTTAACTATACAGATGTCTATCTTCATGGTATATGTATGTCATATGCCTTCACAATAGCCATGAAGCTCTGAGTTTGTCATCAATCATTTAATAGTAGAGTCAGGAACATTATTCACCTGGCATTTATGTAGTGAGACTTAAACTGGGTATCTCTGCAAGAAAAACATGTGCCTTTTACCACAGAGCCATCTCACCAGCCCCCAAGTTTACATTCATGTTGAAGATTTTTGGAGGAACTGGTAGACAACATTGTGTTTTCTAATTTCTGAAAAATAAAAGAATCATAAATGATACTTGTCTATTCAGGGTAAAATCCTCTTAGATGATTGAGCTCAGATACTGAAGAAAAGAATAGAGTAAAATTACAAGATTCAAATTTTCAATTAAGCAAAACTCATGAGCATTAATATATTCAAAATCAATAAAGAGTATTATTCTCACAAACCTTAATACATTCGTTGTGACGACAGATCATCTTTTTACTTAATCTCAATGTATTGTCACATTGTTTATATAATTTTTATATCTATTGTATAATGAAACCACATATGAATTTTGTGAGATTGTTATTTAACTGTACTGGTTTGTTTACTTTTAGAGAAATTTAGATAATTCTAACATTATCTAGTGTTGATTTCTTCTATTTATCTCATAATTCTCAAAATGTCTCAAAGAATATTTGATTGCATTGGTTGTCTAGTACTTTGGATGTAAGAAGTGTTGTTGCGCTCCTTATAGTTAAAATACCAAAACTATCTGACTTCTAATGCATCAATAAGTTGTGCCTTCCACATTCTACCTCTTTGTTTTACAATAGGTACATCTTGAACCAGCACATTAGCATCCTAACTAAGCATGTTAGAATAGAGTTAGGTGATACCCAGCTGTCGACAGGATTTATCCACTGTCCATATTTGAGCAAAGATGAGAGTTGTTATATTTAGAAGCCCGGTTTGCTCCTTATAACTTGTCATTCTGAGATGAGACACTGTATTTGGTGTTTCAACATACTGTTGATAATGAAAAATCCCTGGATCTAGTCCTCAAATATATTTCTTCTTTTCCCTAAAAGATAATTGTTGGTGAAATTATTTTGCCAGTTTTTGCTTTTTTTTGTTGTTGTTGCTTTTTTTGCTTTTTGAGACAGGGTTTCTCTGTAGCTTTGGAGCCTGTCCTGGAACTCGCTTTGTAGACCAGGCTGGCCTCGAATTCACAGAGATCCACCTGCCTCTGCCTCCCGAGTGCTGGGATTACAGGCGTGCACCACCACCGCATGGCTATTTTGCCATTTTTATAGATATAGAAAATGCAATAAAGAGTATTCTGGAATGTTTCTTTTTATAATCAACTTTCATTTTTGTTTTATGGGTGTGTGTCTATTTGACTGAATGTATGCATTAGTGCTGTCTGTACCTCCTGCCTGTAGAGCTCAGAAGAGCTTTGGATTAGGGGTCTTACTTAGGGATTCACTTGCTGTGAAGAGACACGGTGACCACAGGAAGTTTAATAAAGAAAGACATTTAATTAAAGATGGCTTACAGTTTCAGAGGCTTAGTCCATTATCATGGTGAGAGACATGGCAGCATGCAGACAGGCATGGCGCTGGAGTAGGACCTGAGATCTACGTCTTTTCCCACAGGAAACAGAGGGAACTGAGTCACTGTGAGAGTAGCTTGAGCGTAAGAGACCTCCGAGCCCGCACCCACGGTTACACATCTCCCCCTAAAGGGCCACACATTCTGCAGCAAAGCCACACTTCCTATTAGTGCCACTCCCTTAGTTGCCATTTTCTTTCAGACAGCTATATTATACTCCCTGCCCCCCTTTGGGGCTTGTAGTCATACCATAAGGCAAAATGCACCCATTCTAATTTCAAAAGTTTCCATAGTTTATAACAGCTTCAAATTCATTTAAAAGTCTAAAGTTCAAAGTCTCATCTGAGATTCATGCAATCTCTTAACTGTAATCCCTTGTAAACTCCAATCAAAAAGCCAGTCACATATTTCCAACATATAATGGCACAGGATATACAAATACATAGGGAAGAGAACATAATGAGGAAAACTGGACCAAAGAAAAACTGAAAAATGGCCAAACAAACTCCAAACTCTGCATCCCCCTGTCTGATGTCAAAGGTTTTCATATTTCTAATTCTTTTCAGCTTTGTTGACAGCAACATACTTCTCTTGGGCTGGTTCCATTCCCTGTTAGCACCTCTTTTTGGTAGGTATCCAATGGTTCTGGCATCCCTAAACTCTTGAGGTCTCAAAGCAATTCAGGCTTCACCTTCATAGTTTCACACAATGGCCTCCCTGAGTCTCCATGTAGGGACACCACTGCTACACACCTTGCCTCAGCCACTTTCTCTAGTCATGGAGGAAGATTTCATAATCCTTTTCTTCTATTCTTGCCAGAACCATGTGACAAAAGCTGCCAAGTTCTGTTGCTTGCTGGGACTGGAATATGGTGCCCTTGTTCAATCACATCTTCACCTGTGTTCTGTGTTTTACTTTGTTTCATTTACTACCCAAACTTGACTGTTCTGTAACACTTTCTATAGACCAGGATGTCCTCAAACATAGAGATCCCCTTGCATCTGACTTCACAGTACTGGGAAATGGTTTGCACCACCATACCTGTCTCTAAACTGTTATTTAATTCCTTTTCACAAGTTGGAAACAGCTCAATGGGGTCTTGTCCTGAGGGTATCGCCCTTTATTCCATTTCATTGTGTGTCTCCTTGAACCATGGATTTCACCCCTTTCCACTTCCTAGTGCTCCTTTTCTCCTTAAATTATGTATTTTGATTTATCCTTGCTCAGCTTGCATCTTTTCAGTATAAATCTTCTTTTGGATTAACACCAGTAACCACATAATAGAGTCTATACTAGGCTGTTTTGAGATTTCCTTAGACAATGCAATTAATCCAAAACTCTTAAACCATAGGCAAGCATTCTGGACAAGAGCAAAAAGCAGTCAATTCTTCACCAAAATATCAGGACTGATTGCTAGGCAACACACTAAAATTCTTTGCATCTGAATCCTCCTGAGCCAGGCTCCCATGTTTCAAATCACCCTCATCACTACTGTAATCCATGCTGTTATTTGTATGGCCATTAAGCAGCACTTAAAGCATTCCACTGCTTTCCTAATCCAAGGTAACATGGTTCAAATTCCTCCATACAGAAACATGGTCATGCCTATCACAGTAAGACTACAGTCCCTGGTAACTGCTGCTGTTCAATTGCTATGAAGACACCAGGAACACAGCAACTTTTATAAAGGAAAATATTTAATTGAAGCTTCCTTACAATTTAAGTGTTTTAGTGCATTATCATCATGGCAGGAAACATGGTGGCATGCATGCAGGCATAGTCTTGGAGAAGGAGCTATAGTTCTATACTTTGATCTTCAGGCAAGAGAAAGTGTACTGTCTACCATACCAAACATAGCTTGAACAAAAGAAATCTCAAAGTCTACACCCACAGTGGCACACTTCCTTCTACAAGGCCAGACCTACTCCATCAATGCCACACATCCTAATAATGCCATGGCCATTTTGTTTTAAACAATCACAGATCCCATGGCACTGTAATTAGAATCAGTTACATTATGTCCTGTTAGTGCTGGTACTGAATCAGTGTGCTCTGGAAGAGCAACCAATACTCTTACCTGCTGAACAATTATTTTCATCACCTCTAGAAAACATTTGTCTTGGAATGATGGACATGGATCATTTATGTCACCAAACATTTTTTAATTCTTTAGATCTGTTTTTCCTAAGAAAGCATTTTCTCCAGCAGCACATGGTTAATGAATAATTTTCCATTAGAGGGTCTATGGACATGCAGGGATGTGGCTGTGGACTTCTCCCACGAGGAATGGGAATGTCTAGAGTCTACTTCGAAGGCCTTGTACTTTGATGTGATGTTTGAGAATTACAGCAATCTAGTTTTTTGTTGCTAAGAATTCTCTTCATGAGGAATATCTGCCTTATCCTTGGTATTTGCTTGCTTTTTATTTTTGTAAAGTCTGAACAATCTAGAGACTACCATAAATAGGGGAACCTCTAGTAATAAACATAACTTTTTCACTTTTTTGTTACACTATTCTTTGTTCTCTGAAAGAGCCACCAATACTGTATATACTGTGTGACCTATGCAGCCCTTCTTATCTGTTATTTAATGAAAACTTCTAAGTTAAAAGAAAGTTAAATATTCCGAGCAAAGAAATACATTGCATTATACTTTGTGATTGGAATGAATTGATATTAATATTGGATTAAACTTCACTTATTTCTGAATTTTAAAAAATACAGGGTTTTAAAATAAGAAAAATGGTTCCAATGTGCATTTTGTTTTTGTTTTTTCATTTCATTTATTTATTTTAGAGTTTCTGTCTCTATATTTAGTTTTGGCAGCACAAAGCAGCATGATTTTAACTCTAGCACTAGCGAGACTGAGGTAAATGGATATGGTGTATTCCTGGCCAGCCTGGGATACAGTGTGTTCCAAGCTGGTGAAGTCTGTACAGTGTGACTTTCTCTAAAATATAAACAGTAGGAAAATAGAGAACTCATCTACATATGGTTCTTCCAAGAACTCCTTTCTCAAAATTTATTACTGCTCAATCATCTATTTGTAATAGTTTCTGAAGGGTTTACAGTTTATATAAGAATGAGGCCACTATCAGTCCTCAGATTTTGATAGAGATTAGATTGTTTCTGAGTATGCATATAATAATAATGAAACACAAAATGCTTGCCTCTCCTGAGAGCTTTGTTTCTAAGAAATGGTACCTAACTTATGTTACAGAACTTAAGGACACATCAATTATTGAGTCTGTAAACATGCATGTTTCACTTTAAGCCTTATTTGTGTTCATTTTCCAGAGAAATATCGTATATGTGGGAAATATATGAATGTCTTGGATCAAGGACCAAAGCACATTGTCTATCACCCTGTGAATATCCAAGAGAAGTCTTATGAAAATAGTGATATTGGAATAATGGGCCAAAAATTCACCCATTGTTCACCTTATAGCACAAGTAATCTTACAAAGAACTACAACAAGTATGGATGTGGTAACCACAGGGATGCCTCTATTGAATCAACAAACCTAAAGAATCATAAAAGTGGGAACACTGGAGAAGACCCTTGCAAATATAAAGACTATGGGAAATGGTTACATTTGTGTTCCATCATTAGTCAAAGAATTCACACTACAAAGGAACTACACATAAATATAGACTATGGTAAGTCATTTGACCCCAAACATACACTTATGCTGAAACAGAACTCTAGTGTAGAGAAAATACACCAATGTAGGAAATGTGGAAAATGCTTCATGGCCTACTTGAGTCTTAGTAGACAACAGCAAACTCATTCTGGAGAGAAACCCTACAAAAGTAAAGAATGTGGGATGTGCTTTTATCTCTTTTATCAGGTTAAAAACCATTATAAAACCCATAATGGAGAGGGACTTTACAAATATAGTGAATGTGAAAAATGTTTCAGCCAGAAAGACCATCTTAGCACATATCCTAAACTTCATACAGAAGAGAAACCGTTCAAATCTAGTGATTGTGAAAAATCCTTTACATATGTCTCCACACTTAGACAACATCAGAGAATTCATACAGAAGATAAACCTTACAAATGTAGTGAATGTGAGAAATCCTTTGCATATATCTCAAGTCTTAGAAAACATCAGAAAATTCATACAGGAGAGAAACCTTACAGATGTAATGAATGTAAGAAATCCTTTACACAAGCTTCACATCTTAGAAGACATCAGATTATTCATACAGGTCAGAAACCTTACAAATGTAGTGAATGTGAGAAATCCTTTGCATATATCCCAAGTCTTAGAAAACATCAGAGAATTCATACAGGTGAGAAACCTTTCAGATGTAGAGAGTGTGAGAAATCCTTTACACAGGATTCACATCTTAGACGACATCAGAGAATTCATACAGGAAAGAAGCTTTAGAAATGTAGCGAATGTGAACAATCCTTTACACAGGTTTCAAGTCTTCGGAAACATCAGAACATTCATACATGAGGAAAACTAAATGAAGTAAATGAGAGAAATCCTTTACATATGCCTCTCAGAGTACATCAAAGAATTCATGCAGTAGAGAAACTTTATAAATGTAATGATTGTGATAAATCCTTTACACATGCCTCAGAGTACATCAGAATGAGATCTTACAAATGTAGTGAATGTGAGAAACCCATTACATGAAGCTCAAATTGTAGAAAACGAGTTGTCATACAGGATAGAAAATTTTGAGTGTACTGAATGTGCAAAGTATCTATCTTCCTCTTTTAAGAATACTGGAGAAAAGTCATACTGGAGAAAAAAGTATCCATAGTCAATAATGTAGCATCTGCCTTATCAAAAGCTCTGTCCTTAGGGAATCCCTGCACCTCCATACATGATCAACATTACAAGCATGAGAAATTTGTGCAGGCCTTTAAATAATGTGCAAACCTTACAAAACATTGAGAGTTTATACTGGGGAAAAAATTTTAAAATGTGACAATGTAGGAAAATTTTCAATAAAGCATTTTACTTTTTCAACCTCAAAAATAGCGTAAGAATGAAAAATCACGATGCTTGCAGACTGCTATGGTATGGCAAGGGACACATTAAGGTCACAAGAAACAAGAGCAGTTCTTACTAACTGATGTGCCTTTCTTGCTAAAAATGGATTGGTGATCAAAGGCAATGATTAATTTTTTGTACCCAATTTGCCCTCAGCTTTTTAACATGATTTAATAAAATCTGCTGATGAGTGGGTATGCACTCTGAACACTAAAAATAGAGATGACTGGTTGTTTTCATATATAAAAGTCTAGGTTTGTGATTCTTTTAAGATTTTTATAAGGTCACTGCAAGTGTTAGACTGTGAGGGAAAGGTATCCTGACTTGTTGGGAATTCAGACTACACGTACAGCTGTGAAGGGAGGTATCCTGGATACAGGGTCTGGCTGTAACTGAAGCTGGGGTACAGTGGGGCATGGTCTCACCACAGGATGTAGCAGTCCTCCTCTCTGAGAGCCATTACAGCTGAGCTTTGCTCCACCCACCCCCTTCCCCTTAAGGGAGCTTCCCAGCAGAGGTAACCATTTCTTCTTCTCTGCTTCCCTAAGGAAGTGTCCTATCAGAAGTATCTGTTTCTTTTCATCTCCAGCACAAGATGTTACTTCTGCTTCACTCTGCTAAAGGAGAAAGCCCTGCAGAAGTGTAGCAATATATTCTGGCTCCAGCAAAAAGTTGTTGCCAGGAAGTGGTGGCGTACGCCTTTAATCCCAGCACTCGGGAGGCAGAGGCAGGCGGATCTCTGTGAGTTCAAGGCCAACCTGGTCTCCAAAGTGAGTTCCAGGAAAGGCGCAAAGCTACACAGAGAAACCCTGTCAGTTGTTACTTCTGCTCTGCTTCCCCTTAAGGGAGCTTCCCAGCAGAGGTACTCGTTTATTCTCCTGCTCTGCTTTGCTCCCAAGGGAGTGGCCAGTGAAAGATGTTCACCCAAGAAAGTGACTTATTTGGGAAGGAGGAATCTGGGAGAGTGGCTGCTTCTGCTGGGGTGGAGGACAGTTGATAACTGAATAGGCAGAGGGGCTTGTATAGGGCTTCTTATTGATGGAGTTTTTCCAGGGCAATGTTCTGCTTAGAGATTGGGTGGTCCCGTGTTCAGGTGGTCAGGGGAAGATTTGGCTCTGGTTTCAGGGCCAAACTGTGTTTCTCTCACTAGCCCTTCCTCGCCTTCTGGCTCTAGTTTCAGGGCCAGGGCATAAAGTGTTTCTTTCACTGGCTCAGATTTCAGGGCCAGGGTGTATTTAGAACCATTTTTATTCAAATTTTACTTTAGTTATTGATAGCAAACTTTGGTAGACCTTATAAACAAAAGACATTTTTATCCTTTTCTAAATTTTATTTGTCACTTCCAATATGTGTATGTCTGCATATGAAGTTGAGAATAAATTATCTATAAATTCATTCAGGCTGCCCTGCATCTGGACTTGTAATTTTTAATGTCTCTGTGGGAAACACAGGGGAATATTTGTACACATTTTTACTTTACTTTATGTTTGAATCAGTTTGGGATGTTACATATACACATATTTAACACTATATTTAGGAACAGAAGAGTGGGTTTAAAAACAGATATGTGGACCAATGGAACAAAATCAAAGAACCAAACATAGGAATATATAAATTTAACCATTTAATACTGGGCAAAGATGGCAAAAAAAAAAAAAAACCTAAAGAAAAGAATACATTATTTACAAATGATACTAGAACACCTAGCTATCTGCATGAAGAATGAAATCAGAAGACTATTTATCAACCATCGCAAAAATTAGGTCCAGGTAGCCACAAGAACTAAATTTGAAACCGCAAACACTAAAACTTCTGAAAGATAGCATTGGCAAAAGAAAAAAAAATAGCATTGGCAGTACCCTTTAAGATGTAGGTGTAAAATAGACATTCTGAGCAGAACTCCACCTGCCCAGAAAATGAGTCCAACAATTGTAAATTGTGAATTGTCAATTTAGAAAAAGGTGAAACTATATTAGACAACTGCAGCCACTATGTAAATCTGTGTAGAGAGCTATCAAAAAGGTAAAAATGAGTCTACCATATGAACCACCTTTGTCTACCCCACAGATACTTGCATACCCATATTGATAGTGCCATGTTGCTCTATTCTCAATAGCTTGGAAATGGGAAAAACCCTAAATGCTAATTAACTAAGGAATAATCAAAATGTGATAAAAATCACTGTGGAATATTTTTCAGTTGTAAGTAAAATGAAATAATCAACTTTATAGGTAAATGGATGGAAGTGTATTAAATGTAGTTGAATGCAATTACCCCATCCTAGAAAGGCAGAGATCAAATGTTCTTTTGCATCTTCTTCTTCTAGTTCTAAATCTTTAGAGATGAGCACATATCATGGGGTAACTGCAAAAACCAGAGAAGTGAAAAGATGTTTTATGTTATAGGGGTCAGGAACCAATAGACAGGGGAATAGCAGCCTATAAGTGATAAGACTAGAGAAATATGTATGGAGAAGGGTTGGAAATAAATACCAAAGGAGGGAGGATTAATCATATCTAAGTAAGTCAAAATGATTAATACTAAATATTTCCCTTCCCCCAAACATTATAACATATGTAACTCTGAGTATAAATCTACATATATACTTTACAGAACATATTCTAATCTGTGCTTATGTTGCTTCATCCAGAGCTAAGGGTCATCTAATACAAACACCAACATTAGCCATAAGAGGCCCTTTTTTGAGTTTGTGGTCATGGCTTTCCAAGAGACTCCCAAAACATTATAAACTATTGCTACTGCCATGCTTGCACCTCCCTCCAATGGTTGAAATCAAAACCCTAATTCCAAAGACACCATGCAGTTCAGGTGAAGGGACTTGAGGTCTCTGAGCCTGAACTGACCTCAATGTTTCCTTGCTGAAGACATGATTGCGTTATTCCAGATATGACATACAAAGTTCAAAGGAGGAAAGCAATCAAAAGTCCCCCCAGCTATGATTCTTATGAACCTTAAAAACAACCACTGTATCACAATATTCAAAGAGTACAGTAGTGACAAGCTACTAACAACAGTAACTAACAACTCTGTAATTGCACTTGAGATCCTCTAAAGATGAGTAACACTATGTCTAGTATTAATAACTAGCCAACTACCAGGGTTTGTGAAGTCTTTATACTTGAATAAGTACATACACCCTCCAGTTTATTAAAGCAGCAAAATCCCTAACTATACTCTAAAAAGTTTCCTATTCCCATAGAATAATGTATTCCTTCTTATCAAGGAAACTTCACTTCACAACAGATGGAGACCAGTATACCAACCCAATCAAAGTATAGCATTTTGGAATCCAGGTCAAATGGATACATCTACCAAACAATTCCCACACCTGATGCTCAGGGAACATTGCAGGAGATTGTGTAGAAAGATTGTGAGAACCAAGGAGTTATCTCCTTGTAATTTGTAGGCTACACCCATGAAGTCTAACTAAAATGGCTGCTTAATCATGGGGTGAACAAGGAAAACAATAGGCATGCCAGTGTGGATTGGGAAAGACAGGGAGGCCACAACCCCCTAAAAACAACTGTTTCTTGTTCTAAACTTTTCATTTCCAAAAAGACAATAAAGAAACAACCTCGCTCCCACCACCACCAGTTTACCCAATTGATATCATCTATTTCCCCTTCCCAGAGTGATCTATGTGTCCCTCTTAGGGTCCTCTTTGTTACCTAGTTTCTCTAGGGCTGGTTATCCTTTGCTTTACATCTACTATCTACTTATGAATGAGAACATACTGTGTTTGTCTTTCTGGGTCTGGGTTACCTCATTCAGGATGATTTTTTTCTATTTCCATCCATGTGCCTACAAATTTCATGGTGTCAATGGTTTTATTATTTTTTTTTACAGCTGAATGTGCCAATTTTATTAATATATAAAGATCTCCTAGTAATCAAACAATGATAAACAGTAAGTACACAAACAGGGACTCCATTGTGTATATGTACCATACTGTACGGTAAATTGTATCCATTCTTTGATTGAGGGGCATCTAGCTTGTTTCCCAATTCTGGCTATTATGAATAATGTTGCTATGAACATAGTTGAGCAAGTGTCCTTGTGGTATGGTTGAGCATTCCTTGGGTATATGCCCAAGAGTGGTATTGCTGGGTCTTGAGGTAGATTGAATCCCAATTTTCTGAGAAACTGAAATGCTGATTTCCAAAGTGGCTGTACAAAATGAGAACATGAACAGAATGGTCAAGTTGGGGAAGGGATGGAGAGGGGCAGCAATGAAAGAGATCTTGAGAGAGGGGCCATTATGGGATTAGGGAGAAACCAGGGAACCTCCCAGAAATCCACAAGGAAGACCCCACCTAAGACTTCTTGCATTAGTGAAGAGGGTGCATGAACTGGCCTTCTCCTGTAATCAGATTGGTGACTACCTAATTGTCATCATAGAATCTTCATCCAGTAACTGACAGAAGCAAATGCAGAGATACTCAGCCAAGCACTGGGCTGAGCTCTGGATTCCAGTGGAAAAAAGGAGGAGGGATTGTATAAGGAAGGAGTTCAAGATTATGACAGCACTTGTGGAAGCTCATTAGAGTGACAGCTAAGGATCCTGCTTGGGACAGACCTAGGCCCTCTGCATGTTGTATAGCTTGATCTGTTTGTGGGGCCCCTAGCAGTGGGACCAGGATCTGCCCATGGTGCATGAGCTGGCTTTTTGGAGCCTTTCCCTATGGTGGGATGCCTCCCTCAGCCTTGATGCAAGGGGTGGAGCTTGGTCCTGCCTCAACCTGATATGCCATGCTTTGTTGACTTCCATGGGAGGCCTTACCCTTTCTGAGGAGTGGATGGGGAGGTAGAAAGGAGGTGGTGAAAGGGGATGGGAGAAGAGGAAGGAGGGGAAACTGGTTGGTATGTAAAATAAATTTTAAAAATTACTAATAAAAAAGAAATAACCTCCCACTAGAAAGACCATTCCAATTAGTTATCTAATACCAAGGATTAAGTCCTGAAAGTATACATACAAGGAACATTATATAAAGATCTCCTAGTAATCAAACAATGATAAACAGTAAGTAAACAAACAGGGACTTTCCAGAAAAGATGACACAGCAGACTTTTCCAGAGCAGGAAACCATTCAATTTACCATAACAAGAGAAGAACTTGAAATGCTGTGGGGTTAGAACTATCAGACTTCAATGATCATGCACTGTGATGGTACATTATCAGATAATAGTAATAATGACAGCAAAGACTTTTTAAAAAGCCTACTTTTATCAAATGGATACTGGTTGAATACATATGGAACAACTCTAAATAGAGATGAAATGCAGTTGTTTGAAAACACTCAGAATGTGTTGTGAGTGCTGATATTAAGCAGTCACAAAGATATGTTGCCATATAGAAAAGTGACACATATGCTTAGCATACTAATTTGTGTGTGCATATGTGTATGTGTGTGTGAAGGTCTCTGTCAACAAATCTCAAACATTATTCCACCAAAAAGCTCTTGTACTCTTAAAAGTTACCAAGACACAAAGATTATCTTAGAAAGTTCTAGAAAATTCAAATATATACAAACATGCATTCTACTAACTGTCAGGTTGATAATACCACCAAATAGCATGTGGCTTCTGAAAAACTCTCCTGTGTGTCTGAGAGAGAATAAATATGAAATAGGTGAATGGTGTGTTTGTATTACTATGAAAATAAATTTGACCCTTGTGGATTCCTTAAAAGGGTCATGAAGACCCTTTACCTCAGAAGTCTGTGGTCCATACACTAAGGACTGCCAAACTACATCTTGGGGGTTATATCTGCACAGCAGAGTTCTGCATGAGTATTTCTGAGTGGGTAAGTGTAGCAGGAATCGTAAAAGTTCTTATTAATAAAATCAAACCTGAGGCCAGTTATTGGGGTGAATGCTGGAAGATCAGAGAAGCAGAACAAGCCACAGCTTCCTCACCTCACCAGTTCCTCAGCTGGTCTTGTTTCCTCAGACTGGAAGCCTCTGTGTCCTCATCCAAATGGATCTCAGCTGAACTGTGCTAGAAGCCTAAAAGCTTAACCAGCCAAATGCTTCTAGTTTCTGGTCTTTATGCCTTATATACCTTTCTGCTTTCTGCTTTCTGCCATCACTCCCTGGGATTAAAGGCGTGAGTCACCATGCCTGGCTGTTTCCAATGTGGCCTTGAACTCACAGAGATCTGGATGGATTTCTGCCTTCCAAGTAACAGGATTAAAGGTGTGAGTGCCACCATTTTCTGGCCTCTGTATCTAGTGGCTGTTCTGTCTCTCACCCTAGATAAGTTTATTAGGGTGTACAATATTTTGGGGAACATAATACCACCACAGGAAATAATTATTGCCTCTGGAAAATTAAATTTGGAGAACCAAAGAACCCTGCTAGGATAAAGATGTATTTTCCACTATGGAACCTTTGGTAGCATTTCAATTCTATGCCCATGATTGAATTCGTTTTTTTAAAGAAAATTTTTATTCATGTTACATACCAACTGCAGATCTTCCTCTCTTCCCTCCCTCTCAGCCTTCCTCCTCGCAATCCACCCTCCATTCCCTCTTCCAAGAAGGTAAGGCCTCCTATGGGGAGGCAGTAGAGACTCATACTTTCAGTTGAGGCAGGTCCAAGCCCCTCCCCTGCATCAAGCTTGTGCAAGATGTCCCACCATAGGCTCTGGGCTCCAAAAAGCTAGCTCACACACCAGAGATGGATCCTGATCCTACTGCCAGGGAGTCCCTTAAGCAGATCAAGTTACACAACTGTCTTGCTTATGCAGAGGGCCTACCTAGTCCAGTCCCATGGCAGATCCACAGATGTTGGTCTAAAGTTCATGAGTTCCCACTAGCTTGGTTTGGTTGTCTCTGAAGGTTTCCCCATCAACATCTTTATACCCCTTTGTCATAGAATCCCTCTTCTCTCTCTTCAACTGGACTCCTAGAGCTCAGCCTGGTGCTTGGCTGTGGCTCTGTGCATCTGTTTCCATCAGTTACTGGATGAAATTTCTATGATGACAGGGTGGTCGCGACCACCTCGACCAGCAAGGAAGATGCAACACCGAGCTCTTCTTTTTGTAGTTTATTTAGGAACCTTGAACAATCTTCTGACCCCAGGGGGGAGGCCTCCCTCAGCCCTAATAGCCTCTGGGTAGCCAACCCTAAACCGCCATGTGGTCGCAGACAGGTCCAGGTATAGGAAGCAAGCCAGATCCTAAAGCCAAGCCGAATATGGAATTGTTTACCACTGAGAGCGCTCACCATCGGGAAGATGGAAGGCGGAAGCCAGCGCCATCTCTAGGGTGTGGCACGCAGCTCTCTACACGGGGTATTCAATCTGGTTATTGAAATAAGGCAGTTCAGGCACCCTCTCCACTATTGTTAGTATTCTAAGATGAGGATATCTTTGTGGATCCCTGGGAACTTCCCTAGCCCTAGGTTTCTCCCTATCCCATGATGTCACCCTCTAACAAGGTATCTCTTTCATTGCTCTCCCACTCCATCCCTTTTCCAGCTCCACTATCCCATCTCCTCATGCTCTCATCCCCCATCCTCTACCCTCTATTATCCCCTTCACTCCCAGTTTACTCATGGAGATCTCATCCCTTTCTCAGGGGAACCATGCATCCATCTTAGGGTCCTCCTTCTTAGCTCACTTCTCAGGAGCTGTGGGTTGTAATCTGGTTATCCTTTGCTTTACATCTGGTATCCACTTATGAGTGAGTACATACCATGTTTGTCTTCCTGAGTCTGTAGCCCATAAATATTAAAGAGAACAAAAATGTGTATACTAGAGAATTGGGAGTGAATTAAGGGAAGTAGTAAATGATATAATTCTATAATAATTTTAAAACTTTAAAAACATAAATGATTTAATAATGAAAAACAATTTTTAAAAATTCAAGTTAAAAATAATAACAGTGACTGACAGATATCTTAACCCTCCTCAGACTTCAGCTGCAACCCTCCAGCTGCCTCATCCATGTTAAGGTGTTCTGTATATTATAGAATTCTACATATGTAGATCAAGAAAAAGTATCATATGCTAATTTGATTTCATCAGCAAACAATAGATTTCCAGACAGAAATTATCTGTATCAGAGCTTATATATTTAATAAGCCATTCAGAAGACATAAATCAAAGTATAATTTTTCTCAATGGCTTCATGTGTCAGTTAATGATATTGATATTATATATGTATTTTAAGACCTGATCATTGGATGTTAGACAATAAATACTGGTTTCATCCCCAGTAAACACTGAGTCTCCTTTTTTCAGATGGCCTTCCTTGCTCACTTAGGGGTGCAGTCTTGTGAGATTTACCTTTTACACTTGGGGCTATCAGCCAGTGTTGTTATTGTGAACATCTTCTTTAGACAGCCATTTTGTTGAAATTTCAGCGTTTATTTTAATAAAGAGAAATGGAACTTAAGAGATATTTCAGCATTTCAGTGTGAATGCTGCTCTTGGAGCTGAACTTTTGAATTATTTCCACCATGTACGTCAGACAGCACAGAGCTAATTATAATGCCAAGGATTAAATGCATCTGTCCTGTGGAGATGACTGCACTGGTTTTAACATGCACAAATATGCACACACCTTGAGAAACACACATACACACACACACACACACACACACACACACACACACACACCTATAATTTAAAATAAAATAAGTCTTGAAAATATGAGTTATCTCAGTGGTTCTCAAACAATGAGGCATGACCCCTTTGGGGGCTGAATGAATCTTACACAGCAGTCACATATCAGATATCCTGAGTATCAGATATTTACATCCTAATTCATGCAGCTGATACCTTGCTAATTAGTGTTAGTGTGAACAAGATTAATGAAATTGTGAAGTATTCCTGCTTTGTCTTTCATCTAATCACCATATGAATCTATTAGTAATTACAGCTTCAGTTGAGGGCTTATAGTTAGTTCTACTAAGACTGCGGGGTCATAGAGTTATGTGCTTTCCTTTGATTCACTTCCATCATGCCCTATAATACTTACTAAATGTGATGTTTATTCACATGTATCTATCTAGTGCTTAAAGAACAGACAAGTTCAGCTGGGTGGTGGCGGTGGTGGCGCACGCCTTTAATCCCAGCACTCGGGAGGCAGAGGCAGGCAGATCTTTGTGAGTTCGAGGCCAGCCTGGTCTAGAGAGTGAGCTCCAGGAGAGGTGCAAAGCTACACAGAGAAACCCTGTCTCGAAAAGCAAAAATAAATAAATAAAAAGAATAGACAAGTTAACAGCAAAAACAGTACCTTCAATACGCTTGAAGCATTACTTCAAATATTTGAAATGAAACTGAAATGCCACTGGACAAGGAGGGCTGGATGTTTATTTTGTAGGCCAGTCACTGTCTATTTAATATTAAATCACCTCAAAGACTCTAATTTTGCCGCTCAGTAATTTATAGTTTATGTCTACACTGATACACCTCGTGGTAAATTCAGTACAATCTGTAACATTTTTACATGAATTACCATCTTCACTGACAATCTTGGGCAAAAATATTCTAATCTAGTTGCTCTTTATGTAAGTAATTGAAAAATCTTCTGTACATTAAGTATTGGCTTTCAATATTTTTTTAAGGATACAAATAAATAGTTTATTTGCAACAATGAAATAAAATCAATATGATTTCTGGAATGTTTTCATAAACTGTATATATTTATAGAGCATTCGTCAGTAGATACTCAGTCTTAAGTATGTATTACTTCTCATTTCTATACAGAGGATAAGGTGTATCTCTGGAGCTGCAGTGCATAATCAGATATTTACTGAACATTTGAACATTTAATGTTTCTTGGCAATCTATTTTAAGTAGTGATAATTATTGTTTTGGAAATTCTGAATTGTCTTAAAACTTTTAAAATTTTTTTTGAAGAGATCTTTTAAAGGAGAGAATTCTAGAATCAAGCATAAATGTTGCCTATTTACTGCCAACTTAGAGTCATTGAAGTTGAAAACCAGTGCTTAATTGCAGTCTTAGGCATTAACACATTTGTGGGAAGAATAGAAGAGATAAATACAATTTTAACAAATATTTTCATGGGAACTGTTGCTGTTTAAGTTTCTTAAATACAGAACAAAAGCATGCACCTGCAGATCCAAGTGCCATATGAATATGTGATCTTTTTTTATTGATTTTCATATAACCTGGTAACAGTTAATTTCCTGTTTGTCTCTGACTTTGTCTCACATACATAAACACACACACACACACACACACACACACACACACACACACACATTTACCTACATAATCCAAAGACTATTTTCACAAGGAGCAAGAGTTTCCAGATCCTCTCTAGGAACAAATATTTACTCACAATTTGGGGAAATACTAGAAGGAATATATCTCCCATAGCCTCTTCTTGGCTGGTTATCATGCTTAGTAAATGGTCTAAATACACCTAGATACATCCAAATTACCATTCTCACATATTCCTTCATACTTAAAAAAAAAATACCATTTAATTAACTAGCCTCTTTTGCTGTTAGGTATGATCATGTGACATTCTTTCAACAAAAAGACCAAAGAAGGCACAGTGGCAAATGGTTTTAAAAGCTCAGAGCCTGCAGACAAATCTTGGTCTAGTGCTTTTAAGCTCCTGATTGAGAGGTTGTAGGAACCAAGAAGCATATATCTTAAACCTGATTGTGGCTGGTGTTTGAGAAGAGGAAGGAATGCAGTGTGGTGATATTTTATTTGTGCTGAAATGTGATATTTTATTTGTATGTTAATAAAGTTTGCCTGGAGATCAGAGGTCATATCCAGCCATAAACAGAAGTCAGGTGGTGGTAACACATGCCCTTAATCCAATCACATGGAAGGCAGAGTCTCTGTGTGTTCAAGGACACAGCCAAGCATGGTGATACACACCTTTAATCCCAGTACCAACCATAGAGACCTGGAGGTCCGTATAGACAGGCAGTGATGAGGAAGTGAGGTGGCTGGGTTAAGATCAAATGAGAAGGCAGAATAGCAAGGCAATAAAGGCACAGGTTACATAGGAAGCAGGTTTACTGGCTAGGGAAGCTACGGTGACATGTTGATCTAAGGTTAGTGGGTAGCTATCACTCTGATCTCTTCAGTTATCGACCCTGTATTTGGCTCTGTGTTTCTTATTTAATAAGACTATTTAGAAATTTTTCTACAATGCAGCCTACTTAAGGGCACTGGCTTCAGGTGCTCTGTTATCCAACTCCTCAGGTTAGCTTCTAGCAATTCCTCTATTCCCAACTGGTACAGACACAATACACCTAATATTGAAGCCCCAGAACACTGGGTGATTGTTGTATTTGGGACAAGACAAGGCTGTCCACTCTCTCCATATCTATTCAATGGAGTACTTTATGTTCTATATAGAGCAATAAGAGAACTACTACAGGAGATCAAGTGAATGCAAATTATAACGGAGAAGTTGAAGTATAGGTATTTTCAGATGATATGATATTTTACAGAAGTCACCACAAACATTTTACTAGAGAACTCCTACAGCAGAAATACACCTTCAAGTGGCTGGAAACAAGATTAACACATACATATACAAAAAATTCAGAAGCCCCCTTTTATACAAACTACAAATGGACTAAGAAAGAAATCAGGGAAACAAGACCATTTTCACAAGCGACAAATGATATAAAATGTCTTTGGGTAACTAACTAAGCAACTGAAAGACTTTTTTTTTTTTTTTTTCAAATCTCCAAAGATTTGAAGAAAGAAATTGAGGAAGATATCATAAGAAGGAAACATGGATCAAGAAGATTAACACTGTCAAGGGCCATCCTACCAATAGGAATCCTCAGATTCAAAGCAATTTCCATCAAAATTCCAATACAATTCTTACAGGCCTTGAAAAGACAATGTGCAACTTAATATGAAAAAAAAATCCAGGATAGTTATATCAACCCTGAACAATAATAGAACTTCTGGAGGGTATCATCATCCCTGATTTCAAGCTGTATTACAGAACCATAGTCATCAAAATTATATGGTATTGGCAGGAAGACAGACTGGTTGGTCAATGGAATTGAATTGATGACCCAACCATGGGTGTCCACACCTATGGATACCCAATTTATAAAATAGAATCCAGAAATATACAATGTAAAAAAGAAAGCATCTTCAACAAATGTTACCAGTCTAACTGGGTATCAGTATGTAGAAGAATACAAATAGATCCATATGTATCATTTTGTACAAAATTCAAGTCCAATTGAATCAAAAACATCAACATGAAACCAGATACACTGAATCTGACATGAGGCAAGTGGGGATAGGTTTGAATGCATTAGCACAGGAGACAACTTTTTGTCTGAATAGAACACTGTTCAGATGAAAAAATCAAAAGTGTACAAATAGGACCTGATGAAACTGAAAAGCCTCTGTAATGTAATAGACACAGTCATTCAGAAAAAGAGGCAGCCTACTGAATGGGAAAAGATTTTCACCAGTTACACATTGGACAGAGGGCTAATATCTAAAATAAATAAAGAACCAAAAAAATAGATGCCATCAAACCAAACATTCTAATACCTAGTCCATTCATCATCAGAGAGGCTGCCTCCAGAAGCTGATGGGAGGGGAAGCAGAGATCCACATTCAAACATTATGCAGAAAGAGAGAGAGGAGACTGAGAGCCCAGGCTGAAGATCTCCACTGGATCCACCCACCCATATCGCAATGAACTCTTAGGAAGAGGAAAAGCTGGGATTGTGAGAGCGAGAAGGGTCAAGGATATTGAAAGAGTACTGCCTTTAGCATCAGTTGATTCTATAAACAGGGATTCTAGAAGTGCACAGAGACTGAATCCTCAATCATGGAGCCTGCATGAGTCTACATTAGGGACTTCAGCTTATGTTTCTTAGCTTTTTGTTCTAACTTTTGCCTGCTTTTGGAACCATTTTCCTCCTACTGGGTTGCCTTACCCAGCCTTGATGTGAGGGTTTATGACTGACATTGTTTTACTTTGTGCCGTATTTGGTTGATGTCCCAGGGAAGATTACTCTTTACTGGGAGAAACATGGTGGGGAGTGGATCTGGGGGAGGAGAGGTGGTTAGGTAACTGTAAAGAGTAGAGGTAGGGGAAGCTCCAGTAAGGTTGTACTGTATGAGAGAATATTTTTTGAAAAAAGAAAATATTTTTTCAAATTTTTAAGTATAAAAGAGATAGAAGTGTTTACTTGGGCTCAGTGTTGAGAGTATGCAGCTATCTCATCATAGCTGGGAATGCCAGGTAACAAAACTGAAAAGCATCAGGTCACATTTTGTCCACCATTGGGACCAATGTAGATGAATGATGATATTCTTTTCTCTCAATCTGGAACCTCAAGTCAGAGAATGATAATCTGCATAATCAGGAGGGTTCTTCAAAAATTATTTGAATCTTTGTGAAAATACCTTCAAAGACTCACCAAGTGGTGTGTCTTCTCAGCAATTCTATGTCCCATCAAATATATCATCAGGATTATCTGTCACACAGTTACCCTGAACACATGAATTTTACATCAGTGTTCTACCTGCTTCCTGAAGTATCATATTAAGTTTTTAGTGCAAAATGATACCCTCAGGTAAGTGTATCTATCACCACTCATTGAAAACATTTTCTCTACTGAAAATGCAGACCATCACTGAAAACCACAGTTCAACACATACACAAATCAGCGTATCAAGGAGAGCCTAACCCCAATGGATCCATCTACTCCACAGCTACTACATCTGTGGTTCATGGAACATTACATAAGTGTAGGCAGAAAGATTATAGGAAGTAGAATAAGTCTGTAATATTAGAAACTGTACTAATCATACAGGCCATTTTTGACACCCTGTATTCCAGTAACTATTCCTGAGATAGGCAATAAAAAAAAACATTTTGGCTACAACTGTTACAAGATAAAATGTATTTTAAAAGATCAACACAATTTTCAGGTAGAGCTCTCTTAATTCTAATGCTCAATGGCAAACATGTACTCTGCAAAATAGGTGTAATATGGCCTGTTCCACATAAATCTTTATACCCTACAGAAATGGCAGTATAATACCATTTACACAAACAAAACAAACAAACAAAAAACTTCCATCCCAAAGACAATTGTTTACCAGAGGGAATGGTGCCTTAGCATGTCAAAGAACATCATTCTGTCTCCTGTTAACAAAGACAATTGTTTAGCGGAGGGAATGGTGCCTTAGCATGTCAAAGAACATCATTCTGTCTCCTGTTAACAGGTATGTCTCTTATTGCCTCTGACAAAAGGGATTGGGATTCTGCAGTAGCAGGCTGATAATTATCATGCAATAGAGTCAGTAAAAATAACAACGTCATTTTGGGGGTAGGCATAAATGTATCCTTGTTTCTCCAAAGTCTTAGCTTGATTTAAAATCTCGAGGTCTCCCCAAGGCACCTTCTCACTCTTTCTTTTGGGGTATCTGTTTTTGATGGGTTGTCGAATATCTTTGGATAGTTCATTTGTCTGGTGATCTCCAGGATGCTGTCCTCCCAGATGTGTTTAAGCCGGTGCCATGTATGACTTGGTTCAATATTTGGAAAGACACAAGATAACATCATCCTGAGGTTAAAAGATCGCCAAGCCCTTACCACTGATTAGTTTCTAGATCTTTAATTTAACATATACTGTTCCTGTGTCTCCTTTATGTCAAAATGCTTTTTGAAAGCAGAAGAAGCATTATTCTTTATAGTGAAAAATTAAAGTTAATGTAACTAAACATACCATAGTAATTGGGAATTTATATATATATGTATGCATATTTATATTTATATATAAATAATTATATTTATAATTAAAATCTCAAATTAAGTATTTATTGGTGGTCCATAATGACTATCCTATAAATAGTAAGGAATTTCAGGAATATTAATACATTTTTAATCAATTGCTAGTATAAATAGGACCATTATCACTTTTAGCTATAATGGTTCCTAGAGAGTAAGTACATAAATAAGAGCTGTATGACAAAGTAACATTCCAGATATGACATAATGTTAATTTTCTGGAGATCCTGGAGCCTCATGCCTTGCCTAGTGCTGTCCTCTACAGATGAATAGTTGGGGGTTAGCATGATGCAAATCTGTATTGAAGTCCAACACAGATCTCCACATAATTGAGAGCAGAGAAGTTCCCAGATATAGACAGATATAATTCTACATGTCAAACTAATGTCCACTAAATAAAAATTTCTAACTAGAAGCTTGGAAGTCTGTAAAACAGTGAATTTATACTTTATAAAAAGATTGCACTTAAAGAGGATAGACTCTTTAAATACTGCCCTTGTCAGAATCTGATCATTTATCAGACCTTAGGGAAGAACACACACACACACACACACACACACACACACACACACACACACACACACACATTATGTAATCAAATGGTGGTTAAATGAAAATAATCAATGCTTATATTATAATTGCTTTCAATATTTCCCTTAAAAGTGACATCAGACCTGGCATGGTATATTTCTCTTTACCTAGTATCCAGTAGTTTGAAGCCACCCTGCTTTACTCAGGGGATTTTAGTAGAGCAGAGACACAAAGTGAGGCCTTGTCTCAAAGAAGAAGACAAATTCCAAATATACAAACCAGGAGATATCAGACCAAGGGTATTGACATTTCTATAGACAAGAAAGGCTGGCATGGGTTCTTGTTATTACAGTGTACTTGACATAGGCATAGGGTGAGGTGACGATGTTCTACCCCTTCCCTAAGAGACTTGTTAGAGCCATGGCTGGCTCTAAGACATCTGCCACGGGCATACTAAAGGCAGGAAACAGCAGTAGAAGCAACTAGAACCAGGCCTTTGGGAGAACATTCTGGTACCAAGAGCATAAGACATTAGGCAGGATCTCGAGGATTACAACTGGCCTGCTCTGGATTGAAGACTCAAAGGAGGAAGGAGCAGAGCTTGCCCAGGCAAGTTTGGCAGGTGGCATGTGAATGATGCCTGAGACTCCTGTTCTGAAGTAGCATCTACCAACCAGTTTGCTTCTGGGTACCTGTTGTGGCCCACAGGCATCCTAGGAAATCAGACAACTATCATTGAGCTATGGAATATGTAAGGAGTCCGGATGCAGGATTGGCAGGAATGTGCCTAGCCTGTTGCCATTGAGCCTTCTCCAGCCTCGACACATAGTGCACCTGACCCCCAAGTCACCACCCCCTACTTGCCCTTCACCTCTTCTCCAGAGACAGGGCCAAGTCTCAGAAACAAGGCATTTCCTTGAAGATGCCTCACAGCACACTGGACAAAATTTCTACAATAGCCTACATTACTATGGCAGCTGTGCAGAAAAGTGTCGAGGAGAAGGAAGAGCCATGTTACTCTTCTCTGTATCATTCCAATTTTAAAATATATTCCATTGAAGCAAGCAGTGTAGAAAACTTTTAAACAATTGAATGAATATATAAATAAATATACAGAACAATAAATGAAGGAATTTATGAAACTCATAAAGTAAATAAAAAGAAAGAGGAAGAGTAAATGAATGGATGAATGGGTGAAACAATCAAAGCAATTGTGAGTTAAGACTGGGATCCAAACTCCCAAGCTTCTCCAGCAGTGGTCAGGGTGATTCCAAAAGGATGGACCTCCAAGTACAAGTGGAAGTGCTAGCTAGGGGGAGGTCTGTGGGCAGGGCCAATGACAGGCTGCTACTTCTCAGTCCTGTGGGTGAGGGGAGATGGAAGACTAGACTAAGGACAATTCAGCTGCCCAAAGTACTGGCTGAAGTGGACCTTTCTCATTTCTTGTCTGCTTCCTCATCTACACAGCCAGGTAATAAAACTGCTCACAGTGAAATACCTGTTCTGCTCAGTGGATTCACAACCCCAAAGGGTGTATAGCACATCTCAGAGTTGGTGTCTCCTCTGCACCATGCCGTTGGCGGGGCCACATGCATTTCAGAGGTATGGAAAGGACCACAGGCTAAAAACAGCCAGTGTGACTCCAGCACAGAGTCACGGATATCTTTGCCTTTGCTTACATGGGTAACAGGCTCAGGGTCCTTGCACAGTAACACCCACAGACAGCCCTGTTGGGTGAGCCTTCTTCTCCCCACCCCCAAGTCCAAATAACTCTTAGCACTACTGTCTTCTGTGCTCCTATTTATATGGCTCATTAAACAGTGCTTAAAGCATTCCACTGCTTTCCTCACCTAAAGTACCAAGGCCCAAATTCCTCCATACAAACACATGGATATCCTATCACAACAGTACCCTAGTCCTTAGTACAAACTGTTTTCTTAGGATTTTTATTAATGTGAAGAGACCACGGAAACTCTTATAAAATATTTGGGGTGTCTTGCTAGAGTTTCAGAAGTTCAGTCCATTACCATCATGACAGGGAGTCTGGTGGCATCCATGGAGACTTGGTGCTGGAGTAATAGCTGAGACTCCTATGTCTTGCAGGCAACAGAAAGTTGACTGAGACAGTGGGCAGTACCCTGAGCATAGGAGACCTCAAAGCTTGTCCCTTCAGTGACACACTTCCTCTAACAAGGCAGTACCTATTGAACAAAGCCACACCTCCTAATAATTACACTTCTTTGAGATTATGAGGGCCAAGTACATTCAAACTACCATTCCTCCCTTGGAATATGTGACAGTTCCTGGTAGGATCCCACAAACTAACTCCTCCCATCCTCCGTGTTTTAGAGAAGCAGGTAGCTCAGCACTGGAAGCCACCTCTGCATCTCTCCAGCAAATGCCAGTTTAGATTTGAACTGCAGTTGCCTAGCAAAGTCCTAGGGGCAGAAGCAAGCAAGATGTGGGCAAGCTGGACAGGAAGACCCTTTTCCTGTCAGCACTGTACCCAGTGATTTCCAAGCCAAAACATTTCATGGGGCCACCCGTTGGGAACTTGGAGCTCCCACATTCAGAATCTTGGCTTCCTGCCTCAACCCCTCAATATCTGGTCCAAACTCCTTCTTACTATGTAGTGAAATGTGTAGTAAAGTCTTTGTGTCTGGCTCTGGGAGACACATTTCAGCAAAGCCTTTGCTATGTGTAAGTTAATCAGTAGAAGCTGATAAATGGTTTTGAAACTACTTAAACCTTGTTTCTCTGGAAAGTCTTTACTTGGTTCTATATGAGAGCTTGCAGCTACACATACCTTGGTCCTATGACATTCCTGAAAGACCTGGAGTTTTTAGTGTTGATTATGGCTTATCATAATCAGAAAGGACTGAGATTTGTGTTGGTTGTCAACTCTCATGGGCAGCAAGAGCAAGATGATTTTTATTAGTAGGAACCTTTGCCAAGCCCAATTAACCTTTTAATTGTTTGAGTAAAGAAACTGGAGTGAACTAGCCAGGTGTCAATCTTTTCCAAAAAGTCTGTACCACTCTGCTCTTTGGAGAAATGAAAGTTTAGCATCATGGTGGGTTTCTCTTTTGACTGCATCAGCTATGATCTCAAATCAAATAATATTGCTGTATCTATTTTTGTAGGGTAGGTATGCAGAGGTTGATGCATCCATCCTAACCCAGGACTCTAGCATACCCTCTCTTGCCTGGGCCCTGATGATAGCCTTTTCCTGCTCAAGGCTGGTACACCCTGCAGTAATTCATGAGTCGCCAGTGGTGCTATTCTCTTCCTACACTTCTTTCCATGGAAAGTAGTGTAAATTTATAACTACCTTTGCCAAGTGAGTAAAGAGAGATGGCTACTGGGCTGCCATAGACAATAGCCAAATCAGAGGCCATATGAAGCCATCAGCCAAACAGAGAGCCAGCAGCTGTGATACAAAGATTCGTGGGTAAGATGCTGCCTCTGTCCACTAGGTAACCACAGATTGTGCTCAAGAAATCCCCAGCATGTACTTATACAGTATGAGGACAAAAATTGTATGGAAGGCCCAAACCAGCTTCAGTGGGTTTAACATCTTTGTGGAACAGGCAGGGAAGTCTTACTACAAGAAATGACATGGTTATTTAGCCTTAAAAGAGGAATTAATCAGGGGGATTACCCAGTTTCCTCTCTTTCCTCTCCTAAACCAACCCCTGCAGATCAACCCTTGAGTATGACACAGTTCTCTCCAGACTAACACTAAGAGCATAGCTCTATTTCCCTCTTCCTGATTCCACAATTTGGGGTCTAAGAATATGCGGAGAGACTTGTGAGTAATTTCCCAGAAGATCTAACTATGGCCTTCAAAGCTACTTTCAGGGAAGCTTCTCAGAATTAAAAATGGTTATGGTTGTATCTGTCACTGCAAACTTATTATCAGAGGTAGAAGCCTGCTGCAGTATCTCTGTGATCCACTGTGCCTACAGACAGCACTCCATCTGGCTTTCATCTGGACTAGCTGGATATAGTTTGTGTCTTGGTGTTGAAGGGGGCCAGGAGATTACTAGAGGATCAACATTGTTACATAGCCTTGGGGGTAGCACATTGCCAAAAACTCCCTTGTGCATGTTGCCTGCTGGAGAAGTAGCCATTGCCATGCAGAGCGCCATCTCACCAAAAAGGTCTCCCAAATAATAACTGGAAAGTTTTGTGTAGCTCCAGTGTCTGAGGGGCAAAGACTGGGGCCCAAGTCCTAGGGAAGAAAGTGTCCTATCCTGTTCATTGTTATTTCTCTACTATAAGCACATGAGTACTAAATGCATCCTTACTAAATCACTGAGTAAATGATTAGTTTCAGAATTTACTCAGTGTCTGCAATCTAATATGCAGAAATATATATCTTGTCCTAAAGATATTATATTCAGTAGCAATTAAATTAATATGTGCCATACATTATCCTAGGAGTGGAGCTTACACTTATGAGGAGAACCAAGGAAGAGTGAGAAAGATAATAAATATAAAAAGTGAATTGTAATGTGTTTGAAGGAACTGTGACAGAGTAGCAGAGGGAAGGGATGTGGCAGGTTGGGGATTATCTTTTCCTAGGGTGGTCAGAGAAGGCCTCAGAGTCATAAACTTTTTAACAGACTAGGAACAGATAAAGGATGAAGTAGGGACCTAAATCGCTATTACAAGCTGGGTTAGAGAAAAGACCAAATGTGAGCTAACAAAAGTAAAACAAGAGACATGGGGCTCATAGAAAGTAATGAACCTTAGGTAGAGACTGGGACCATGAAGATCCCCAGGCAGCTTATCTTAGAGGCCTAGCTTGGGCTTGGAGACAGGTACAGTTTTGGTTTGGCAAAGGAGAGTATGTGTATTGGAAGAGTGTGTGGTTTTTTTGGCTGTCACTCAACAGCCTCAACCTGAAACAAACATGAGTTTCAATAACATGACTGGAAAAGTGGAAACTTTAAGTTTCTTTCCTTTTAATAGTGTTGAGATAAGAGAGATTGTGTCGGCTGTTCTGGGATAACTTTTTTTTTTTTTTTCACACTGTAAAGATGTATCTTTGCCTTAGGTGCCTTCAGCTGGGTTTAGTAAAGGGCTGAATGGACCAATATGAGGCAGGAGAGAAAAGGTGTTACTTCCAGGGCAAGAGAGGAACTTGGAGTTAAAATCTAGACACATGGGAGATGCCAGCTAGACAAAGAAAGACTCGGATATACTGAATGGAAGAGAAGCCAAGAACCATGTGAGGAAAAGTAGATTAAAAAGTAGAAAATCTGGTTAAGTTATAAGACCTAGTGGGAAAAGTCTAAGATAAGGCCATGCTCTCAAAATTAACAATAAGTTTATGTTTCATTGTTAGGGGGCTGGCTGGCCAAGGAAAGAGGCTGTAGGGTCATGTAATCCTTGAAATAAAAAGATCAGTAGATGAAAAAACAAAACAGTTCCTATCCTAATCGACCTAAGGCCTATAATGTCTTCAAGTCATTACATTGCATAAGAACAAACCACTCACAGAACTGCTGCTTCAGAATGGAGGCAGGATTCTACCATGTCCACCACCTGACTCCTTCTGCTCTAGCCACAGGTCTCCTGACACTGTCAAATGTGTTGGAGCTATATCTCCAGAGCTCTTGAACATCATAGCTGACATTCCTATTGCTGTTCAGTAGGTCACCACTAAAAAAAACTGCACCATACCTGGCTGTGGAAACCCAGGAGCACTGTAAAGTATAGTTCCTGATCCAGGCTGGTGCCCAGGTAGATGCTCCTATGCTCAATGGGTACATACTTGTACACCTAACAGCTAGCTGGAGCCTCAACAGCATCTCATCCATTCTTTGGGAAGCTGGTCCTAAATTTCTGCAGCTGAATATGGAAGATGAGGCATGCTATGACCTGGGTAAGAATATAAGAAATACATGCTCTGCCCAGCAAGGCATCCCACCCATTAGCAGGGGCACTTTCATTAGGGAAAAGAACCTCACCACTTAACAGTGGTCAGGTTGGAGATGTGACTAAGTTGACAAGGTGTTCACTTCCCAGTACCACATAAAGTGGCACATATCTGTTATTAAAGCACTTAGGAAATGGAGGAAGGAGGATAAACAAGTGAATGTGTTCCTCATCTGCATAGAACATTCCAGGCCAGTCTAAGATACATGAGATCCTACTTTAACCCTCCCCTGCCCCCCAAAAAACCTGCTAGGACAGAATAGAACTGCTTCTTACCAACTGAGACACCTTGAGCTGGTGTTTGCCCCAGTCAGCCTGTTTACTAAGCAGGTCAGTCCCCAGGATCCCTAACATGGACTGTCAGAAAGGAGTGAATGATTAAGCTACCAAATGGAAGACAATGCAATGCTGAGGCCTGTGAGAACCCAAAGACTGGTGCATCAAAGAGCATCTACACTCAACTTCAGAAAATGTCTGTAGTTACAAATAAATACTTGGCATTTCCAGGTCTTAGAGTTATTTTTGTTGTTGTTATTTTGTTTGTTTTGTTTCATTAAGAGGGAAAATTAATATTTCCATGCAAAAAATAATATCCAGTTGGGCAACTTGGAACATGCCATTAATCCCAGCACTCAGGAAGCAAATGTCAGCAGAACTATGTGTGTTTGAGGTCAGCTAGGTCGGTTCAGTAAATTCCCTGGCAACTGGAGCTAAATAATGATGACCTCTATCCAAAATCTAACAAACAAAAATATTCAAAACATTTCATACTTAACTTCTATATCCCCAAAGAAGTAGCAAAAAGTGGGCAAATGTATTGGATCATCACTACCCACTCCTAGCTCTGATATACTGGATGGTTTTTAAGGAAAGCTTGCTTTAGGCTTTGGGGCTTGGCCATATACAGATCAGACACTACCTGGAAAGGTAATATGACTGAGTCCCCTACTGGTCTTCAGCTCTGGTGGGAAAAGTGCTGCCTAGCAGCGTCCCTAGGTCCTTGCTGAAGTATTCCATGACACTATCTCAGTTGCTTTCCATTCTATTTCTCAGCTCCTTTCTGATTTGCCTTTTGATGACCTGAATATCACCAGAAAGCCACAGCAGTGTACTGCCTGAAGACTGGACAGGGCTTACACCTCTTCTTATCTGGAAGCTGGAGCCACAGCTAATACAATAGGGACTCCAAAGATGTGCTGCTCTACTGAGGTCAGAGCCTGGGGCTAGTGTAATCTAATAATTAGAGGAAAAATAAGAAGCAATAAACTACCACAGATTCTGATGATTATAGGTTGGAAACAAGTGCTTCCTATAAGTGAGATGGCTAATAAAATCATAAATATGGGGCAGTCCAAGTTGCAAACAACCAGGAAAGACTCCTTAGGGCAGGCCTGACCACCTCATCCCTCATCAGACTCTGTAATCTACAAGTCCCACTGAGTCCCCTAAACCCACCCATCCCCCAAGATGTCAGAAGTTCCATGAGACACAGACTCCACCAACTCCAATTGGACTAAGAGGTGGGTAACTACTCTTCCAGCCAATCTAGTCAGCCTAGTCTTTGGGCCCTAGGTCCCAAGGTACAACCCATGTCCCCCTTTCCCCAAACATTGCAGACCTAGTTGCAGACCAACAGGAAAGACTCCTTTTGGCAGGACTGCCAACCACCACCACCACCATCAGACCCTGCAATCTACAAGCTCCACTCAGTCCCCCAAACCCACCCATGTCAGGAGACTACAGCAGTTCCCTGAGACACAAATACCTCCAGTGCTGATAAGGTCAAAAGGGACTACCTGAGACATAGACACCACTTGCACTAATTGGAGGAAGAGTTTGGTAGGTGCCAGTGCAAGAATACAGTCAACAACATAAAGAGCAAAATGGCACTACCAGAACCTAGCAGTTCTACAAACAACAAGACCTAAACATCCCAATATAGAAGAAGCAGAATAAAATGACCTGAAAAATAACTTTATGAATATGACAGAGGCCTTTAAAGAGGAAATGAAAAATTCCCTTAAAGACATTGAAGAAAAGACAAACAAAAACTTGGAAGAAATCAATAAATACCTTTAAAGAAAGTGGAGCAAATGCAATCAAACAAGTGAAGGAAACAGATAAAGACTTGAACATTGAAATAGAATCAATAAAGAGAACACAAATGTTCTGGAAATGGAAAATCTAAGTAAACAAATATGAATTACAGATACAAGCATAACGAATAGAATGCAAGAGATGGAAGAAAGAATGTCTGATGAATTATCAACAGAAGAATCTCAAATGGCTGAAAGACATTTAAGGAATTGCTCAACATCCTTAGTCATCAGGGAAATGCAAATAAAAACAATTCTGAGATACCATTTTACACCTGTCAGAATGGCTAATATCAAAAACAACGAAGACATCTGATGTTGGAGAAGATGAGGAGCAAAGAGAACACTTCTCCATTGTTGGTGAGAATGCAAACTTGTATAGCCACCCTGGAAATCAGTGTGGCAGTTTTTTAGAAAATTGGGAATCAATCTTCCTCAAAACCCAGCTATACCACTCTTGGGTACATACCCAAGAAATGTTCAATCTTACCACAAGAACACATGCTCGACTATGTTCATATCACCATTATTTGTAATAGCAAGAACCTGGAAACAACCTAGATGCCCCTCAACTGAAGAATGGATGAAGAAAATGTGGCACATAGACACAATGGAGTACTACTCAGTAGTAAAAAACAATGATACCATGAAATTTGCAGGCAAATGGATAAAACTAGAAAATATCATCTTGAGTAAGGTAACTCAGACTCAGAAGGACAAACATAGTATGCACTCACTCATAAGTGGATACTAGATGTGAGGAAAGAGATTGCCAGACTGCAACCCACAAATCCAGAGAGGCTACCTAACAGGGAAAGATCCTAGGAGGGACACATGGATGACCCTGCAAAGAAGAAGTAGATGGGATCTACATGAGCAGACTGGGTGTGGGGGGTGCCAAGGGCAAGGAGGGGGGTGAGAATATAGGGAAATGGGAGGGTCAAGCTGGAAGAGGGACAGAGTGGAAGGGCAGGGAGGGAGATACCATAATAGATGAGGACATCATTGGGTTAGGAAGAGGCAGGGTGCTGGGGACGCTCTCAGGAATCCAAAAGGATGACCCCACCTTGGTCTGCTGGCAGTAGTCCAGAGGATGCCTGGACTGGTCTACTCTGGTGTCCAGTCTAGCAAATAACCTAGCTGTCATCATAGAGCCTTTCTCCAGTGACTGGTAGAGGCAGATGCAGAGATCCATAGCCAGGCACCAGGCCGAGCTCCTGGAATCAAATTGATGAGAGAGAGGAGGGATTCTGCAGGCAGGGGATGTTGATATCATGATGTGAAGACATGCAGAGATGACCAGCCACACTAGTGAAAGCCCATGAACTATAGACTAGTGGCTGTGGAGCCCCCATGGGACTGGACTAGGCCCTCTGGATTGGGAAGATGGCTGTTTGGCTCAAACCATTTGGGGGGCACCCAGGCAGTGAGATCAAGATCTGTCACTGGTACATGGGCAGGATTTTGGGAATCCAGTGCCTGTGGTGTGATGCCTTGTGCAGCATTGGTGCAGTGGGGAAGGGCTTGGACCTGCCTAGGCTCAGTGTGCCAGGCTCTACTGACTCCCTCCCCATGGGAGACATTGATTTGGGGTATGTGGGGATGTGAGGTGGCTTGGGAGAGAAGGGTGGGGGATGGGAGGAGGGAGGAATCTGTGGGTAGTAGGTGGTGTGAGTAGAAAATTTCTTAATAAAGAAAAATTTAAAAAAAGAATCTTTTGCATTGAAGATATGATAGAGGAAATAGATTTTTCAGTCAAAGAGAACATTAAGGGAAACAAAGTCATACCACAAAGCATCCAGAAAATCTGGCACACCATAAAAAGACCAATGAAGAAGGAGAAGAATGCCAGTTCAAAGGCACAGAAAATATATTCAACAAAACCATAGAAGAAAACTTTTTCAACCTAAAGAAGGAAATGCCTATGAAGATACAAGAAGCTTACAGAACACTAATAGTCTGGACCCAAAGTAAGCATGTGAAGGACCTATATGACAACAACTTTAAGTCCCAGAAAAAAGAAATTGAAGAAGATGTCAGAAAATGGAAAGATCTCCCATGCTCATGGATAGGCAGGATTAACATAGTAAAAAAGGCGATCTTACCAAAAGCAATCTACAGATTCAATGCAATCCCCATCAAATTACCAACACAATTCTTCACAGATCTAGAAAGAATAATACTCAACTTCATATGAAAAAACAAAAAACCCAGGATAGCCAAAAGAATCCTGTACAATAAAACAACCTCGGGAGGCATCATGATCCCCAACCTCAAGCTCTACTATAGAGCTACAGTAATAAAAACAGCTTGGTACTGGCATAAAAACCAACACATAGACCAATGGAATCGAATTGAAGACCCTGACATTAACCCCCACACCTATGAACATATAATTTTTGACAAAGAAGCCAAAAATGTACAATGGAAAAAAGAGAGCATCTTCAACAAATGGTGCTGGCATAACTGGATGTCAATGTGTAGAAGGCTGCAAATAGATCCATATCTGTCACCCTGCACAAAACTTAAATCCAAGTGGATCAAAGACCTCAACATAAATCCAGTTACTCTGAACCTGATAGAAGAGAAAGTAGGAAATAGTCTTGAATGCATTGGCTCCAGAGATCACTTTCTAAATATAACACCAATAGCACAGACACTGAGAGAAACAATCAATCAATGGGACCTGTTGAAACTGAGAAGCTTTTGTAGAGCAAAGGACACAGTCAACAAGACAAAGCCACAGCCTACAGAATGGGAAAAGGTCTTCACCAACCCCACATCTGACAGAGGGCGGATATCCAGAATATAAAAAGAACT